>NC_043966.1:17069576-17182076 GCF_902148855.1 Sphaeramia orbicularis
TCCTCAAATGGCCAGGGATGGAATGAACAACCTTTTGAAGGACGTCATCTGGGTAATCAGTGAGAACCTCCTGAATCCGTAAAATAAGAACTCCCCATTAGTGTTGTCTGTGTAAAAAATGTTTTCGTTATGACTTCAGTGATACTAACAATTCTATAAGCAATTTCTAATGCCTAGTTACTCTTCACCCACCTTGTATTAGCCTGTTGGCAGCATTTGGCACTGAAATGTTCATTATAAAGCAGGCTTTATCTTACTTATCCCATATTCTGCTACTCAGCCAGTACCTCCACGTGTAATGAAGTATTTCCTATCTAGTTTTGTAATATTTGCATACTGAGGTGGGTCACACAGATACTGGTGGTGGAATTAAACACATTTTGAAAGCAATTCCTCAAAAACAAAAAAACAAAAAAAAAAAAGATTAATTTATGATAAAGAAGCTATGTGGTTTTTGAAGATGCAGTATTTTGGGAATTGTTGATACATGACTTGTAGTTTTAATCAAATCCTGACACCACTGAAGATTCACATCATTTTTAAGTGACTGATAATGACTCATAGTCGGTATGCTACTAATATGATGCCAATAAGCAACTATTTGATCATGAATATGAACATAATCAAGTGTTTTACATTTACATGTAGGGCTGTGCAATTAATCGAAATTCAATTACGATTTCGATTATTACACGCAACGATTACAAAAATTATGTAATCGACAAAAAACTATTATTAATTTTGAGTCGTTGTAATTCACGCGCACGCAAACTACCATGAGCTGCTCTGCCCCGCCCCCCTAAACTACTGCTGCCAGCTAGCCGGCAGGTCCACCCCAAGAGGAAAGTTGTACCTAGCGGTCTGGACAAATGGCAGGAGAATCACAGCAGAAGTGCTTGGTAAACAAAAAAGGCAAGTCAGATTCAATTGTATGGAATCACTTTGGGTTTGATGAAGAAGACGAAGAGCAAAAACACATCACGTGCAAAAAGTGTTTCGTAGTTGTGTCCGCACCGACCGCTAACACAACAAACCTTTGTAACCATCTAAAGTTTAACCACCGCCACCGTTATCATAATCTTATGAAAAACTAAAACACATAAAAACAACTTCGTCCGCAATGCAATCTTCAGTCTCCGAATCTCTTTACGCTGCAACTCCCGTATTAACCTAACCCTAACCCGTATAACCCTAACGTGCGTATTTTAGGTGGCTGATGTATACAGAAGGCCTGAACTGAAACCTCACGGCACGCCACTGAATTTACTATGTTTCATACTACATTGAACATACTTGAATTTATAATTTGCACTTTACGTGAGTTTTTTTTTTTTTTATTGCTACAGTTCTATGGCAAGTCTATAGCAGTTTAATTCCAGTGCACTACTTATTTACTAAAGGAAACATACTTGAATTTACAGTACACTTATTTGCATTCAAAAATTTTGTTTTGTACAAAAGTGAACATACTTTGTTTTAGTGGTTAAAAGCTTTATTTATGTTTAAAGAGTATATTTTACATTGTTTTGCAAGAAAAAAATAAACAACTGTAAGGTTAAAAAATAATCGTTTTTAATAATCGTGATTTCAATTATTGCTAAAATAATCGTGATTATTTTTTTTTCCTATAATCGAGCAGCCCTATTTACATGAATTTAGACTGACATTGATGTAAGCTGCAACTTGTTGGAACCTCACAAGTGGTAACAGCGGATTCTTCTTGTCTTACAAAGTTTTTTACATTAGATGAACCCAGATGGTGGATAAGTCGAATCAAGGATTTTTTGACACCCTCTGACATTTAATTGGCTTATATAAATGGACCTCTGCAGGAGGTGTTCTTATGCTCCAGCAGGCACAGGCTGTTTAACTACCACGGCGGGATGAGAGTGACTGTTTCCTGGGCATCAGACAAGTCTTTTCAACAGTGTCACCCAGCACAGACATGAGTTAATGAGCATAAAGAGTGAAACAGACAAAATGTAAATGTTAGACAGTGTGCGGCCCATTAACTACATGTTTATTTCTCGTTTTTCTGTCTTTGCCTTTTGCTTGCGGGTTTAAACTTGTTGCTCGACACAATCCAGAGAAGCAACACATTTTAAGTCCGGACATTTTTGTTTCCTCAACAGGTGACACAAAATCAGAGGACACAGCCAATAAGGAGGCAGGAGAGGAGAAGCCAGAAGAAGATAATGACTATCACCGTAGTGACGAACAGGTAAACAGCCCTAGGACTTATTTTAACCCTTTCATGCATGAATTATGAGAACCTTAATCTAGATTTTTTTCCTGAGTGTTTTTATTCTTCTTTAGGCATGAAAAAAATAATGTGATTGAAATTTTTGTTTTTTATGAATCTATTTTTCATGGAGTTGCAAAAATGTCCACTCAGCTGGACACTATGTGTTTAATTTTTGAAGCAAAAAAAAACATGCATTTACTGTCATACTGTGTGAAAACGATGAAATAAATGTTTTTTTAATGTTGTTAATCTGATTTTTCTCACATTTTAACATACTATAATAGTAGTTATTACTCACTCAAATAATATGCAAAAAACAACAAAACACAACAACTTAAAAAACAAACAAACTGTTAATTACAGTCCAATAACAATTAGCAATTGATTTACACTCAAATATGTTGCTGGAGATCAGGTTTATCAAGAACAGGAATGTTACAGTCACGGTATGAATTGCATTATATTATGGGATGGTGCATAAGTATCCACTGTGTTGGTTGATATGCAAGTAAAACAACAAAACCATGAATATACAAGAGAACAGCTGTAGAATAACTGTCCACTGGAGTGACCACTGTGCATGAAAGGGTTAAAGCCCCGTTCAGAACAAAGATCTGTGAAACCAGTTGATGATGTCACAGGCAGACGTCGCCACAGTGTGAACCTGCCAGTCTGGACCGGCTGCTGCGACTCGGCTTGATAAGTGACAGTAGCTAGTTTTAGACTGCGGTGATATATAGTGCGTTTTACTCAGTATTTATGGGCTATAGCTCACTATGACGCACGGCATTCTCCTGTTCCCCTGTTGAAATCTGTCTCCGTAGTTTTCTCTGCCTATGTGGGTATGAGATGACACAGACTGCTCTAAAAGACAAAACCACTCTGGGAATAGAGGGGAGAAAATTCTCAACCAGTTCTTCACTCTTTCATCTGTACTACCCAGGCAAACTCATACTCCAAGAAGCTCCAAACCCTGTTCTTTTTTTAATAGAAACACAGAATTATTGCTATGGAAACTATACACTGTCTCATTTTGATTGCATTGGTGTAAACTGGCAGGATTTAAGAAGCTGCTGAGTGACATTTATCGACAAATTGCACGTTTTCACTGTGAATCTTTTGTCTAAATTGGGTTTAAGATGATATTTAGTTTTCAAATCGGAACTTTATGAGGCAGTGCGCATTGGTTTGTGTTTTAGCAAAGATTAGGAGAAGCAAATTGGGTAAAATAATTATGTGGTACACAGTGGTCTGTCCGGGGTAAAAACACAAAGGGAAAACTAATGCTGGTGATAATCATTGGTACAATAGCTTTAAAAGCCTGCACATCAATTATTGCTTTTAATAAACGTGCCCCCGTGTGATTTACCAGGCTGCTCGACAATTACTAGTTTCTTTTGTCCGTCACTAAATGGATCTTTACAAATCAAGCCGCCGCAACACCACAGACACCACACAACTGCCATCCAATGAATGCATTTAAAATGGAAATAGGTTTTTCCCGATTTTCATTTGTATTCTAGTGCACTCTGAAGCACAGCAAAATGACATTAATAATGCAGAGAGCTGAGTTTTTGTTGTGCTGGACAGATGCTATCGCAAAAACGGTGTGCCCTCCCTGCACTGTAACGCTTCAACAAATGTAGAGAAAATTACTCTTACAACATATAAAGTTTTTTTTTTTTAAGAAACAACACACGAGGTAGATTTTTCGAAACAAGACGGTCGTATTGGATCAGCCAGTTCTTTGCTGTCATGCAGGAAAAGGCAGGCTGCCCCGATGAGGGCGAAGATCGTGCCCTTTTGGTTATTCAGCAGCGGCGCGGGATGTGTTCAGAATCACTAATGCCGCAGACTGTGAGCTGAATACAGTAATGTCAAATGTCATAGAGGGCGGGAATGAAGGGAAAGCACAGAGGAAGACTGATTATAAATGAGATTTTTGAGAGAAATTCAAGAAAAAAATAGAAATGAGTTTACAGATGCAGAATGGTTTTGTCAACACCCCGTTAAAGGTCAGATTAAAGAAGTGGAAAACTACTATTTGTTTTTTAGCCTGCAGTGCAAGTCTGCAGTGTTCACTCTCTGTGTTAAGATGCATTTGTTTTTCCGTCACAAATTAACTGGTTTAACTAAATCAGGTCTTGGAACTACAGGAAACATGACGGTATTGGCAAATTTGTTGGAGTTTGTCTGCTTTATTACATTTTGCAAGTAAGAGATTTAAACAATTATTTTAAGCCATTTTAGTAACTACCATGGAAATCGGAGTGTCCAGATGGTGTAATTTTAATTAACAGTTTCTGGTCACACATATAAATCATTATCGATTTTAATTGCTTCATTTTCTGTTTATTTTACGCCACTATTATAGCACAAGCCAAACAGTCGCACATAAGTCTGATTAAGTGGAAGAGCTATCTATTGGCACTGGATGCTGGAATATAAAACGTAAAAATTACACCTCTGTAGGCCTTTTAGGTAAACAAAAAATGCAAAGGGCAGGTAAGATGTAGCTTAAATATCCAATGTCTATTATTGAAATGTATAAACAAATAACTCAGACAGGGTACAACTAATGACTAATAAACTGAATAGTACAGCCAAAACAGATCTCAGTCTGACATTAAAGTTTCAGTATGGATGCTTGCAGACGTGTGTTTAGGTGAAGTTTATGTTGGGGTCTTAATTTAACTCCTGTTGTATATAGAAGACTTGTCAAGTTTTCCAAATTCTAGCACTCACTCTTCTCTTCAACTCAGTTCCTCTGCTCTTGTACAGCGGTAACGGTGCACAAAAGCTACCTTTAGCTTAGATTAGAATGTACCTGTGTGTTTATGTGAAGTTTGTGGTGGGAGCTGGTTGTTTATTGACGACAAACCACATTTATGCGCTAATCATATGTTTTGACTCTTCTACAGTCGTGGAAAAGATCATTAGACCACCTTTGTTTTCTTCAATTTCTTATTCATTCTATTGCCTGGTACAACTAAAGGTACATTTGTTTGGACAAATATAATGATAACAACAAAAATGGCTCATAAAAGTGTAATTTCAGAGCTGATATCTAGCCATTTTCCATGGTTTTCTTGATAATAACCAAAATCACTTCAGTTCTTTCATCAATATCTATGGCATTGTACTGACAAAAACAGTGCTTTTAGGCATTCCATGTTTTCTTTTCTGTCTGTTTTAGTCACATGATACACACAGGAGTTAGTACTTGATTGCATAACTGTTGTTTTTGATGACTTTTGATGGTCTAATAATTTTTTCCACAGCTGTATATGCGAAAGGACTTAATTTCAACTAACAACCAGGTCCCAACGTAAAACGGACTCAAACACAAATTTCAGACACATAAGCACATGTGAATCTTCAGTATTATACCTTTTTTTTAACATCAATAGCTGCTCATCGAAATGTGGTAGTGGGGGGATAAACAGGTGGCAGTATTAATTCTCCACTCGGATGCCATTGAGCAATAGCAAAAGAAGGAAAGGGGTGCAATAAGATGATGACATCAAAAGGACACCAGTCAAACCTCAAATGGTGGGAAATGATGTGGAAATAGTGATGAAATATAACTATTCTCTTGGTGTCTTTTTTTTTTTTTTTTTTTTTTTAAACTGGTGACTTGAAATTATTCTAGTACTTAAGCAAAACTGAAATGGATGATGGTGTAAAGGTAATCTAATAAATAGAAGCCTGTAATTTATTTCACAGATATGTAAAAAAAAAAAAAAGTGCAATTATGCATTGTAATCTATAGATGATGTAATATTTGTGGCAGGCTCATGTAGAAGCCTCTGCAGTGTGCGGAGAGAATACCAACTCTTATAATACGAAACCAGAAGAAATGTGTACCACATCAAGAAGAGAAAATGCTAAACTAAATGACTCTTTTCAAGCGGGACCTCGCGATGTGTAACAAGAGAAAGAAAAGTCAGAGAAAGAAAATGTCCAGATGAATGATAGGATGTGGGGTGAATGAAAATGAGAGACCAATTGCACGAGAACTGTCTCCCGTCACGGTGTCGCTGAAGATATAAAAGCCACTCAAATGTAAGAAGCGGCAGGCGAGCAGGCACGCATGGCCGACCTCCAGAAGACTTCCCCGCTGTCTTCTGGACGACCTTTCCGAGCATAACCTTGGGGTGTGAAGCAGTGCAGCGACGGCTAATGAAAGCAGTCGAAAACGAATCAAACCGCGGCAAAAGAAAGCACGGCTAATCAGAGAAACCCACAGTATCAGCAGTACATGTAGACATTAAGTGTTTGGAGGTTTAATATTTTCACATATATGAGAACATTGTTCACCTTCAGGCTGTTATCAAATTTTGATCAGACCTCAGAGGGTGGTGAACAAAAGATCATGTAAATTTAATAAACTACTGCTATTTTGGGCATAAAAGGTCTCGCTTTGGAGAAATTGGAGAACAGTGCTTTGCTCTAAATTATTAATCAAATGTTGAATACTGGAAGCCTGATTTAACAGTGGTCTAACTCAATACTCCCACAGAGTCGGGCCTTTTTCTTCCATACAAAACTCGGTACAAAGACAAGATTTCACAAAAACAACATGAACCGTAACATCGCCGCAGGTCTCCGCATGCATTTACAGTTCAAAATAATGAGCCTGAAAAATTGTGTTCAGTTTTCTCCCCGTGGCATCAAAAAGGCATATAGGATATTGTCTTGATAAGGTCTCACTGTTGCATCAGTCACATCTTTGAGTAAACAGAGCCGTGGCAGAACTCGACAGCTCCGTAACTACATCACTAATGTACTGTAATGTAATGTAAGTGCTCTGCAGACTGCAATCGAGTCGTCGCGGAGTCCAGATCTCCGCCAAGGCTTTTATTTCACATTACGAGCCTCTTACATTGCCTGCGCTACTGGAAGGCAGAGTTATTATGGTGTTGCTCTTTGCTTATAGAGGGCAGGGGTGCTCTGAAGCTCTGCCAGTGTTTATTTGAAAGCAGAGATTTCAAGGCTTAAACAAAAACCTGAGTAGCGTCGGTAATGTCCGTCTCAAAAGAAGGATAAAAAGAAAATACAAGGCTTTTTTTTTTTTTTTTTTTATGTAGAGGCAGAAGCTCAGTGGCTGTAATGCGTTCCGACTCATGCAGCTACAGACTGCCAAAACCACCGCCCAAGTCACCTCAGGGGAAAAACAAGCACGCAGGACAGTGGCCGTTACACCCGGTCATATGAAAGAAGCCAAAGACAGACTGATGGTTCAGGGAGACGTGCAGTTAAAGCAGAAAAGAAAATCAACATCGGTGTCTGGGTTAAAACAGCATCATATCTGCTTCTATTGTCCTGAAGTTAGCAAATGCTGGAAATGATATTCTACTAGTGCTGCAACAACTAATTGAGTAAATCGATCCAAATTGATTCTTAAGAGTTGGCAACAAATTCGGCAGGGATATCCCAATCCGATCTATAAGTCGGTATTGGTTGCTGATCTGGCATTTTTTAGAAGATCGGTTCAGATTTAATCACAAGATAGGGCCGTAAGTTCCATTTTTGGTTTCGGTTATTTATCCAATTAATGGATTAGTTATTAAAATAATCAGATTAATTGATTATTAAAATCATCCTTAGTTGCAGCCTTATATTGTACCATTTCTACTCTATATAAATGGCTTTGTTTTTTACCTCCACCAAGGAGGTTGTGTTTTTACCAGCGTTGGTTTGTCTGTCTGTGTGCAAGATAACTCAAAAAGTTATGGATGGATTTGGATAAAAATTTCAGGAAATGTTGATGCTGGCACAAGAAACAAATGATTAAATTTGGTGGTGATCGGGGGGGGGGGGGGGCACTGATTTGCCTTGGCGGAGGTGTGTGCTCTCCGAGTGCTTCTAGTTCTTTAATGTGTCAAAGCAGATTTGTTTTGTCTCAATGAGGACATCACTGAATGGTAGTGGGCTGCAGTGTAGGTTATAAGCACTCGAGCCAAACTAAAAATTCACTTATGTCCGATAGATTTAGGGAATTTTGATGTAAAAATAGGCAATTTTACAGCTGTGACCAGTTATTATCAAGGCTGTTATTATCAAGGCTGTCCAATATGTCGCATCAGCAACACAGCATCTCCACAATGACAATATTTTCACTTAACTTTTTCTTAACAGATGAAGGCGTCTATGGTTGTTAAATGCATAAAGCTTGAAGTGGAGGGTTTGACTAGTTTATTAGCATCTTAAAGGGTTAAGAAAATAATCCTTTCAAAACTGGAACTGATAAAGTTTTTATACCATCCACTGGATTTATTTACAGAAGCACGTTTCAATACAGAAAATGGCAAGTGATGGCAAGTAACAATCTTCCAGATATCACAATGCACCTAATCATTACATTCAGACATTCACACACAACTAGAATGGACAATTTTCTTCTTTTCTCCTTCTGTTCTTTTCGTTTTCTTTCCCTGTTTTTCGTCTTGCTACATAGGACTGATCTAATTGCTGTAATTACTGTTATTACACAATAATATGTTGTAACAGTATACAATAGCAGTACTCTACTTCCATTGTGCTCTGGTGCCTTTAGACCCATTTCTGCCTCACATCCTCTCTCTCTCAAATTATAAAATGAAGGTACAGATAAAGGAAATCAACCATAAAGTGAAAAAAACCTATGCTTCTCTGTTCATTGTAATGCATGTATATATATATATCTGTATCTATGTTAAATAAGTTGTTCATGATCTCTCACTACCTTCTGCAGAGGCTGCGACGTAAATGGTTGTATTTATTCTGCTTCATCAATTCGAAAAAGCACGCTGAAGTGTAAAAGATGTGAAGTAGCTGATGTCTTTTACTCTGCAAGACTAAAATGTGCTCTCAGAAGAAATTGTCACTCTTCAACTTAACATTTTTTTTTAATTTAATCTCGATGGTTAGTATTAGAGATGTTGAGGTTGTCACGGCACTTCTCTCCATGTCTTCACCACACTGTGTTTGGAGTATGCTCTGAAGGCCGTTTTCCATTTCACACATCAGGTTGTTTAATCACCTGGTTTGTCCTTGCGTTTCCTCCAACAGGTCAGCATCTGCCTGGAGTGCAACAGCAGCAAGCTTCGAGGTTTGAAGCGCAAATGGATCCGCTGTTCAGCCCAAGCCACCGTCCTCCACCTCAAGAAGTTCATCGCCAAAAAGCTTAACCTGACATCATTTAATGAGGTACACATAATAATAACCTGCTCCAGCAGTCTGTAGAGCAGTGTGCTCAGGGGAAACGATCAGTGGAGAGTAAAGTGAAGGTATAATATTAACCAAACACACAGGATACAGACTAAGTCAAATGGAAATGATCAGTGCTTTTTTTCATGTTTTTTTTTTTTTTTTTGTCAGTCCATCCTCACTCTAAACGACCTCATAACCTTTAAAGTAACATTTAACATCAATCAGTTCGTATCACAGCTCGAGGCTTCTTTTGACCTGCAGGTTACTGTTTTTAAACAACCAAAAATCTGAAAAGGTCATACTGCATTTTGAAGTTCTACAACTGTCTGATCCACCGAAAGGAATACATACAATACAGCTTCGACACAGTACAAGCCTCAAACATCTAGATTTTGTATTTAGTGTAAAGGATAAAATCAGCAGCTATTGACGTTCATTCAGAGGTTTCTGTTGACTCCATCACTGTGGAAACTACATCCACTGTTGACCATAAAGTCGGAATAATTTTGTTTTCAAACACATTCTTCTTTTTTGTTCCCGTTTATACACATCGGTAATCAAATTTGACTCGGTGCAATGATTACATGCAGAGTCCCAGTTGCACGTTATCTACTAAGAATAAATCACGTTGTCACAGTCACTTCACGAGAAGAGGTAAAAATGTTTTATTCCAACTTTATGGGCAACAGAGTATATGTATTTTTTCACTCCCTCCCTTTTAATATTGTAGTGTGTGATGCATAAATATCCACACAGGAGCAGTATTTGTTTATTGTCGTTGGGAAGAGTGTGTTACAGTACTTGTGTTCTTCACACAGGAGGCATCACTGGCAGGGCTTCTTCTCACTTTAAGGGAATCTACTGTTCCTGTTTTCATATTTGTGACATCAGCGTGATGAAAAATGGAAAACTTAACCCATCTGTCTGTTTTGGTACCCAGTGTTGTATAGTAACGAAGTAGTAATACTTCACTACTGTACTCAAGTATTTTTTGGGAGAATTTGTACTTTACTGGGTAGTTTTTATTCTGTTTACTTTCACTTTCACTTCACTACATTTTGTAACTCAGTTGCATACTTCTACTCTGATGCACTGCTAATGCACAGTATCGTTACTCGTTACAAAAACAAATTAAAGGGAATTCTTAGTTTTCACCGCAGAGATTACTGGTGACTGCAACAAAGTCAAGAAGCTGATTTGTCATTAGGCCTAATTGCGCAATGAACAAGTGCAAACGACGGTCCACACTCAACATGTCTGCAATCTCTAGATGTGAGCAGCAGCCTAATATTCCAAATTCTGACTGCCTTTGATTGTTACTAACATTTACTTGTACTTTTGTTTTCATTACTCAAGTACATTTAATTGTAAGCCACTTTTTACACAGAGATCCCGGAAAAAAGGTGAGATGGTGATCCCACCTTTTTTCCACCATTGACCAATTTCCACAGTCACGCCAAAGGAGTAACAGAAGTGAGACAGGCTAGACTTTTACCCAGCGGACCTGTGCATAGTGTGACGTATAACTGGTGCATCAGAAATACCCCGAGCATAGCAGTGTTGGCTCATAAAACAACCATGGAGTCCTCCGCCCGAAGTGACAACAGCTCGCGGATCATGGCGTCTCCCCAGTTCGACATCTTTCTGGTCGTGTTGATATGTTTGTTTACTGTACATGGCCCGTGCTCATTTTGAAATATTCCCAGCACAGGGGTCACACACGCAATACGTCATCAAAACGTCACACCTTGGTTGTGGAACGAGAGGTGTTCCTTTCACATGGCGTTCATGATTCCACCTTTATCCCAGAGGTGGGACCAAATGATGCCATCATTTCATTTAAACAGATGTCGTTCCGGAATAAAGGTCAAATATTACCGGAACAGAAGTGCTGTGTAAAAGGGGCTGTAGATTACTTGATGTGCTTAAGTACAGTAAATACTAAATACTTAAAGACTTGAACTTGAGTGGAATTTCAATTGGTGACTTGAACTTCTACCAAAGTCATTTTTTGGTATGGTACCTGTACTTCTACTCAAGTATGACTTTCCAGTACTTTATACAACACTGTTGGTTTCAGTGTGTTTAAAAACAGTGGGATATAAATGCTAATGTTTATGTGGAAATGGTAGAAGACGTTAAAGCTTTCCAAGAGGCATCCAGTCTCTGATTTGAAGTATTACGATCAGGTAGTTTATTCTAGAAGGTTTTGTGAAAATGAAGTGATGGTGATATATAACATAAGGCTGGTCCAAACTGCTTCAGAAGGTGTAGTAACAGTCTGTTCTGGTGTTTTTCCATATGGCAGGGTTTGGTCGTCTATGGGATTTTTTTTTTTTTTTTAAGGTTTAAAGCACTACAAAAAAAAGTCACATGGTCAAAATCGGACATTTTTACCTAGTTTTTCAGCATTTCATTGCCTTCTTTTATCCAAATGAGTTTCTCACTAACCTTTTGTAAACGATTAGTGTCTTCCCTGAACTTTTTATCGGCAGTGTTGAGGTTTTACTGTTTGTTGTCGTCTTAATTCCCATACTTAACATTTGTGAAGTTACAATTATCAGCACTTGGTGAACAGTGATAAAGATTGCATGTTTTGGATTTGTAGCGTTTGGAACAAATCTCTTTGAGTCTTGGCATTTGTTTAAACTTGTTTGGTGCACCAGCTGGACGGTGTGGGCCATAAAACTTTAGCTAATCACAAATTACATAAAGTCAGGTCAGCTGGGTATACTTTCCTGTGCTGACTCATATAGAGCTTTTGTGTTTAACGAATTCAGGAACAAACAAGCCCCAGTGATATCTTGATCTGGTAATTTTTCTATTTATTGTCTTAACGGCCCTGTTCAGAGCAGCGGGGGGGAAGCGGTGGGCGATAATTTGACAGATGGATTTTTAGGACGCCGTGAACAATCCTAACAGGCGCCTTCTTGTCTTCTATTTTTCGAGACTTTTATTTTTTTACTGGCTGTCACAGAGATGAGTGGGTAGGCTCCATCATATCGTCGGCCTCCATAAGAGAACCCCGCCAGCTATTGTTGTGCTATATATTGACTATCAAAAGCTGTTGTTCAAACTGATGCTTTTTTTTCAGCAGCGGCCTAAGCAACAAGCTTCACAAAAATTTGCTTTGTCAAAAAAAAAAAAAAAAGTGCACCATTTACTCATTTCTCATGTTTGCAAAGCCACCACCATGGTCCTGTCACTCATCTAAATGAGTTCACAGGAGCTGTATGCATGAATAAATGAATACGCAACTAAAAATCACTTTACTTCTAAAAGACTTCCTAAATGATCACAGATCTCTAAGCCAAGAGTAGGAAATATCACAGTGGAGATCATGAAATTTTAAACAGTGCAAGTATATCTTTAGAGCATTTGTTTTATTAAAACAGATCCATATCTGCTCATGAATCATCAAATGATGTTTATTTTCAGTCTGCTTGAAGTTGTGTTTTAAGAGAAAACTCAGGAAATAAGTAAGAAATGTGCTTCCTTTCCACACCAATTATATTTTGTCAATGGGCATTTTACACTTAGAAACTACATTTCTAGCTCCAAAATATCCTGGTTGTTAACATTTGTTTTCATCATCATCCACAGTTCAGTGGGAAATCCTTCCTCAAGTTATATTTTTAATTTTGGTATCAAAGTGAATTGGTGACAGTTACATTTTTCTATTTTAATTAGCTTAACACTTGATTTACGACATTAAGCAGATCAGATCTCATACAGTATGTTGATGTATATTTGATTGGATAACAATTGAAACATTCTTTAATTGATTTTAGTTGTCAATTTTTGCATCATCTATTAAGAAATTTGAATTTTTTTTTTTTTTTTAAGTGATGTCTTCTGGGACGTTTTTATACATTTCCATGACTGTAGATGATATCTCAAGATGCTGTCTTATGCTATTGAAAACATTAATCAACATTTGTTTTGCCTTTATTACTTTTTATAGGTTCAGACAACTATAGATTCATTCATTCATTCATTCATCTTCTGAACCCGCTTTATCCTCTCTTGGGCTGCAGGGGGTGCTGGAGCCTATCCCAGCTACCTATGGGCGAAGTCGGGGTACACCCTGAACAAGTGACAACTATAGATTTTAAGAAAACAATTTACAGATCAGTCAGTATTGAGACTAAGTTGCTGCCCTGGTAACAGTTTATGTGAGCTACAGATGTTCTAGTCGAACATCAGGGTGGAGTGTGTAGACTTCTTAAATGTCTTCTGACTCTAAATCGCTGCATCAGAGCTGTCCGGTTGTTCCTCCAGAGTCATTTTTGTTTTTTTTCATCAGCTGTGTGATGTTTATCCATTAGCCTGTTCTTCCATCCTTGACCAGCAGGGGACGCTGTGGCAGTGCTCCTCTCCAGCCTCCGCTCTCTCTCCTCCTTGCTGTGTCTCGCAGTATTGATTGGCAGATGCAGATGCGAGGCACTGCTCAGCAGAATATCAATGTTGACTTCACAGGAGAAGAGGTAGATTTTGGCGAGGGAGGCAGCGACATGTTTGGTTCTGAACTTTCCTCTTTCTCCTAATACACCCTGCTGCTGCGGCACGTCTGCCAGGGGCCACACAGTGTCAAAATAAGCCTCCGTTGCTTTGCTCTCCTCAAAAGAGCGCCATTAGAACAGACTGGAAAATGAGAGCAGAGGGGGAAGAGTGTAGTAGTTTAACTTTTCTCTTTGCATTACACTGCTCAGTGTTTAAGGCCACTGCTATGGCATCTTATTAAGTGCACTTAAGAGCCTTATTCTCTTCAGTAATTTGGTCTTTCCTTGTGTTTTCACAGCTGGACATTTTATGCAACGAGGAAATCCTGGGCAAGGACCACACGTTGAAATTTGTTGTTGTGACAAGATGGAGATTTAAGGTAACTGATGTATTAGATAGAACATAGTGTAGTGCGAGGTTGTTTTAGTTTATTATAATAACACTGTTGAATATAAGGGGTGCATTGGAGTATAAAGACCTACTTGGATCAAATATTGGGTCTTGAAAGGAACCTTTTTGTTAGCATAAAAAGCACCGAGTCACCTCAAGCACATAATTATAAAAGTTCTTTGCACACTAAGACTAAACCAAAACTGCATTTTATTTCCTGAGGCAAATTGAAAACACCATAAATATACATTGGCTCTCACTGGAAAAAATAGTATGAACTCTACATGAAGGAATCGTAATTCTTGAACATTTTATAATTTTTAGCTCCATTGAGAACAAGAGGATGAACCACATGGAGATAAAGCAACTGTTTTGGAGACTTGATAATGAGCCCTTATTTTCCAATGTGCAAACGTTCACAACACAAAGGTTAAATTTATCCTTTGTAACACACTTGTTAAAAATGCAACACTTTGCGGAACACAGATGTATACGAAATACTGATGAGTTCAGTGAAGTCATCTGGGGCTGAAAGACCTACTTCTGTTGTACTGATTTCTTCTTCTTACACCTGCTTGGATGCAGTGGAACTGCCTGGCCTCAAATTCATTACCAATGTTGCAGTCAACTAAAAACGCCCTGGAAAAAGGCAAATGAGACTGTTGTTAAAGGAAGCAACAGGACAGTTGGTCAAAGTGCCAAATTCAGTGTTTTCAGAGCCTAGAATAATGAAAATAAAACAAATCCATGTTCATTTATCTACTAGGCACTAATGTTTTAACTTTTGACATAGGAATTTAAGGTGGGTAGAAGGATGGGGTAGGGGGGCGGGAGATTGTAAATTAAACTTCATCCTGCTCCTTTTTGAATGTTTGACTTTCTTTTTATATAAATCCTTTTGTTGTTTGGTTTTATGTTCAAAATAAACAAACTTGCAAAGACTTCAGAAATCAATACTTGCTGAAAAATACAATGCCCAATACCACTGGTTAATAACAAATCATGGGAAGGAATGCTTCTAGGACCCAAAAAAAGAGTTTGTTAGAGTTGCGCTTTGAAAAAGAAATTCATAAAGTAGATAAACAGGAAGAAATGTCCAAGGCACTCACTTTTAGCATTAAAATGCCTTTTTTTCTTATGACATGCTTGTTTGTTAGCCACTGGTTAATACTTCTGGTAACCTTGACAACTCGTCATGCACTCTTCAGTCTCAGATGTTAGATTTTAGTATGAGTCTGTCGGTGCTATATGTTACTCCTTGTGCAAAAGTGTAGCAGGATTTGTGTGGTTGTTTACATCCATCTGTCTTCCTCTTGATCACATTCAAAGGTTTCAGTGGCTTCAGATTTGGAAATCAGGAACACCGTGCAGTTGTGTATATATACATCAAATGCAAAATATTTCACAAAAAAAGTACAAAGGTTTTAGTAAATGGTCTATTAAGCTTGTTTTTTTTTTCCCCAAGTTCATGTATTTTGTTTTTCCCTCTGTAGAAATCACCCCTCCTGCTCCATTACAGACCTAAGATGGATCTGCTGTAGCTAAAATGGACACAACGGTTGTTTTTAGCCCAGTGGCCGCGGACTGTGCCGAAACCTTTTTATTTATGCAAAGACGATCAACCAACACCAAGCAAACACCTGACGGTAAAACAAGACCACACAAGCCAGCAAATAGGGATCTAACAGGGGGGACAAGTACAACAGAACTGGCAACCTCCAGCACAGGATACTGCAACACTGGTGTGTTTTTAGGAACTAAAACAACCATTTTTTTTGTCCGCTACATCCTAGATATGTGAACAAAAAGAAAAAAAAAAAAAACATACACAAATGGAGAGAAAGCATATATTTATACTTTTGTACAGAAGAGACACATGGAACCAAGACACTACTGGTGCTCTGTTTACACGCAAACAAGATGTCGGGAAGCACGTGATCGTCTTTTTGAGCTTCATGCAGACTTCATCCTCCGGAGACAAGGACTGAAGAGAGGAGGAGGTTTTTATATAATAGGTGTGTTCTTTTTTTTAATCCTTTTCTCAATACACTCGACACGTCTTGGGAGCGCAGAAAGTATATGGAAAAGTTATATAACAGGCATCAATTTTAAGCTGTTTATCAAGTAAAATGTCCTTTTTTTTTTTTTTTTTTTTTTTTTCATTTTGTTGACTTTGTCTAATTTGCTATTGGGTTCTTGATGATTGTCAATTGTGAATAGGCTAAAATTTTTTGTGTAGTAATTTATGTTCTATATACCAATATTGTACATAAAATGTCATTACGAGAGATTGAAGAGAGTAAGAGACTTTAGACTGTTAAAGAGTGGATCCCAGAAGTGCTATCTATATGTTGGGCAACTTGTCCGGAGGAGATAAATTAGGATTTTTAATACAGACTCGCTATCGGTATCAAAAATATATAAATGCATCTTTATGTCGTCGGAGAAAGACACAAAACAAATATATGGAATCCTCTGCCGTTGGTGAGAATGTGGGGTCTAAATATGTTGCTCTCATAGCATTAAAAGACTTGAGTGAAGGTAAAGAGAAAGCTTCAAACTATCTCGCCACCCCGTCCGCCCCATCTCACCTGCCTCTTATCATTTCATTAACATTCTAAGGTAACAACGCTTTACAAAACACCCATCTCAGAAAATCCTTTAAGGCATGAAAATACTTGAGCACATAAGTCGCTAATTCTTATTGATTTCTTCATCAGTCCTGCTTGTCCGTCCTTGTGTTTCTGCAGCTTTTCAGCCCGTACACTGCTGAGATGCACCCACATGTTTACAGCTTTTACTTTGAGCGGCTGCAGCAGATGTTTGTGGCATTCTACACCCTCATACCACACGCTTCCTTCTGCTCTTACCCCTCATGTCGACTGGCGGCAGCTGGCTCCATAATGGTTCAGATGGACACTAGAAACGAATGTCTGTTCTTTATTGGCTACTCTCCTTCTACTCACAGTGTAAGCATGTGAATCATCCAGCTCATTGGTTGTGTCTTAGAATTGGTGACTTCCAAGAATGTACAATGACTGGATAAATGCAAATGCTAAAGAATCAACTACTAATATGCATATTAACTAAGTGTTAAAGACGGCATATTACTGGTTACTGGTAAATCTTAAATTCCAATATAATATAACACGACCACAGTTCAGCATGTGTTGCTTTCCTGACTGGCTTCAGATATCCAGAAAGTGCCAATAGAAGGCATTCCTGCAGAGCAAATGAATGTGTCATAATCAGCATTAACGTTTTACCAAAAAGAATACATTCATATGGAGTCACCAGCGTTTTGGTTAGTGACTGTAATTTAGCTCTTATCCACAGAAATGTAGATATTCCTCTAAACAAATTTCTTCAGTTTAAAGTCGACCCACATGACCTTCGCATACAAAATATCTCTGTGAGAAATCGAAGTCGACCACAAACTGTCAAACAGCCTT
Source organism: Sphaeramia orbicularis (assembly GCF_902148855.1). Taxonomy (NCBI): domain Eukaryota; kingdom Metazoa; phylum Chordata; class Actinopteri; order Kurtiformes; family Apogonidae; genus Sphaeramia; species Sphaeramia orbicularis. The sequence goes on from NC_043966.1 coordinate 17,087,361, forward strand.
TTGTTTCCGACAGATTTTACTTGTGGATCAAGTAGTTCTGAAGATTTAACGGCTGGGATTATTAATGCACCTTTCAAATGAATGCCATACTTTGGTAAAAATGGCCGATTCGTATTTAAATAGCTAAAAGGAGAGTGAGACTTTCTAATTTTATGTCAAGTGGACATTGGCTGCTATTGTAGCCTCCATACCAATCATTTCCAGGAGTCGGAGCAGAGCCGGTGCTGGTGGACATCAGGGTTAAAGCTACATGTTTATGTAAACTACATCAGCCTGCATCACGTTACACTCACATTAGTAGAACATTCCCTCGCCCACAGACAGTGAACTGAGGGCAGCAGCAAGCAAGTTTTCTGTCCAGAGCTGGAATTAGTTTCTCTATTATTTTTTTTTCCTTTTTTTTTTTTTTTTTTGGTGGCGTCTCACACAGCAGTCAGTTAACATGAACGCACTGTGCAAATCACTGGAGTCACATTATTGGGAATGAGGGTGTGATAAATTTTCCGTTTCTCCTCACTGCCATTTGAAGCTGCAAATGTGCAAAGTTGCACGGTGTTAAATATATATATATATATATAGAGAGAGAAAACTTAATGACTTATTGCTTCTGGCACAATAGTTTCAGAACTTGGAATTGCTTTCAGAATAGCCACTGAAATCACACACAAATTCAGGTTTTGCACAGGGATTGAGATTTTTTTTTTTTTTTTTTTGAACATTTTGATATGAAATTCTAAATAGTGACTACTCTTTGGTCATTTGGTGCTCATAAATGTCTGTTTTTAATCCTGAGGATGACTGTGCCTCGGGAACATGCTGTTCCTAACAAACCAATGTTCAAACTAAAAAAAAAACAAAAAACAAAAACATGTCTTAAATCTCAATGTAAAAAGTGAACAAACTGTTTGTCATGCTACCACAACTGGATCCCTATGTACACTCCATGTCAAACCTCGATTATAATACCTCACTGTCTCTCATCATCAACTCTTACAATTGATATGTACCTGATACATCTATTTGTTCTGTCTGTATGTTCACGTGCAGGGTTCCTATGCACCCACAGACTCCCCAGGTCAAAATCGGATAATGCAAACCTAGGTCTATGGTGAAAAGGAAAGAAAAAACCTCACTCCGGTTACCCATACCTGCTCTGTAAATCCTCTTATCTACCCCAGTATTGTGGTGTTTGCAGTGTATATAGTGCTCTTCAGGCAGAGTCTTCTAGCTTATCCTCAGCTGTAAAACATCAGTTATTGGTTTTTACATCCAAAATCTGTAGCATTCATGATTCAAAATGACAAATGTGTAGGAACCCTGCTGCATTAGGACCTATTACATGGTTTGTACATGTTTCACAGCCTGCAGGTCTGCACCAAACCAGCTCAACCAAAACCACTCCTGCAGCTCTTGGTCTCGTCTGCACAGTGCGGGGTAACTTTCAGTTCAGTAAATCCAGTGATGTGTTCAAACAGCTCCATTTTTTTTTTTTTTTGGTTTTCAAAAATACATCAAATATTAGTAAACTTAAAGATGTTAAGAGGTTCCAGTCTTGGTTGACATCTTTAGAAAGTTCTGTTTTGCAGTGGTTTAATGAATAAAAATATAACCTGCATCCAAATGGTGTTGAGATAAAGAAATTAAATCTGATCTACACTTTTGTGAGAAATCCGACTTCTTTGATATAATTATCAGCGTAAACCAGAAACGATGAGCTTTCCTGTATTGGTTTCCTCACGGAATAGTGTTGTCAGTTCTTGGTTAAAATTCCTCCCAAACTGTGTAATTATTCAGTGCTATTTTGTCTGTAAGTGCAAATTTCCTGCTGTTGCACAATATTTAACTCATTTTCTAATAAGATCAGTGTCTCCAGCTTAAGACGCCCAGATTTTAGATCGCACTGCTGCACCCCGGCATACAAGGAAAAAGGATAAAACCATCCAAAATAATTAAACATGACAGGGAAAGTTCGAAGACTTACATTCACAGAAATCCAGTATTTGTAAGTTTTGTCACTTCCTCTGTGTACATTCAGTCTGATCGCGATAACCTTTTAATGTACGTCTGCTTTTTCAAGCGATTAAGCTGTAAAACACGATACAAGGTGCTACAACTACAAACACAAACCGCATTCAATACATTTCTGTATTATGCAGATCACTGCATACACTGTTTTGTACTGTTTAAAAGGGTCTGGATTTGAACAAATGTTACATTTGTATGTTCATGTTTCCCTTTTTTTTCTTATTTCTATGGTAGAGTTCACATGCACCTTTATTTGTTGCATTTGAATTTGCATCAGATTTGTGTATACATAAGAAAAAAGGTTGTTGTTTTCCCTAAAGTGTGTGAGACCTGGCCAATAGGACTGCGACTAGCAACGATATGCTCCAAAAAGTGTTATTTACTGTCATAGAGGGGAAAAAAACATATTTAAGGAGTTGGAATCTGAATTTTAACTTGAGTTTCTTCAAAAAAAAATCTCAAACCCTCATCAAACACTCATTGATCCTCACAAAGTTGATGATTTCCTTAATAACTGATGAGTAATCGATTAATTGTTGCAGCTCTAATGGCCAAATACCACGTTTGTGTTCATGGATTGCATTGGTTTAGACACAGAATGGATCCTACACATTCAGCAGAGTTGAGGATCATGACAGAACAGTTGCATAAATCCAATCAGAACCAAACTTTTCTGTCAACTGTCGTATAAAAGTACTACTTCTGGCAGCAGATGACGTCCGCTTTACATGTTCACTCATTTTATTCCTTCAGTAGACGCAAAAAAAAAAAAAAAAAAAGAAAAAAATGGGATGCGAGTACCAGTTTGAAGTTCAGCATGAAAGGCTGCAGCGTGAACAAAGCCTCCTGTTATTGCTGTTGTGTATCGAGTATTGTTTGGAGAACCCTGTGATCTGTGTGACGGATGGGGAGCCTGATTGGATTCAGGGGAGGGCGGGGGTCTTTTGTTTTGTCACTTTGACGGTCAGATGTGGTCTCTGCCACTGGTGCTTTCTGTGGTGCTAAAACCTCCTCATCTCAAACTTCATCCTTATTCGAGACAGAAGAGAAGTGTGGTGCAAAGGTGTTTTTTTTTTTTTTTTTTTTTTTCAGTTGTACCTTTCCGTGCTCAAGTCTTCGGGTGTCTTGTCAGAGCTGTGTTGCTGTGTTGATAAAGAAGGTGCTGGCTTTTTTATATTTTATTGATTTGTTGGATTTGGTTTATCCCCTTGCCGAGGCCTGCTCTGGAGACAGCACTGAGGGAATTTTAAATAAGTCATAGACTGTGACGGGGCTGATGCTGTGAAAAATAAAAAGAAAACTGGTGAGAAATTGGGTGTGCGAGCTGCAATTTCCTGCCTCAAAGACAACCTCACACTTATTACAGGCTTCTCTGGTGAGAAGTTTGCGCCTCTCACTCAAATTGAGACTTGCTTCAATCTCAAACAGATAATTGGCTCTGAAAGTAGCTGCAGAATCACACGCGGCTGATTTAGCCTAAATATTCCATGTTGCGGTCGGCCTCTCTGGAGGTTCGACCTTCTGGTGTGCGGGCGCGTATCACCGGCTGCATCCTCCACATCCCGTGCACCAGAATGGATCGATGTTTCTGCTTTTTATTGGCACCGACATTGAGACATCAGCGCCGTGATGCTTGACAGCCGAGCTAAGAGGCTTACAGGAGTTCTGGTCTCTGCCTGGCTGCAGACCCGGGTCCGTATCAGCCCCCCCCCACCATGAGGTCTTCTGCGTTGTGAGGAAAGCCGTGATCTGTCAGGACTTCAGCTCTCGTACTCGGCTTCTCCGCTCTGACCTTGAACGCCTGTCGGTCTGTTTGTTATCTCCTGCTGCGATCTGTGTGAAACTCGGGTGAGCCGCATGAAATTTTGATTCGCGGTGGTTTCACGGCTCCGTGTGGCCTGTCGGCGCCAACAGTAGTCCTCATGTTCTTAAAGGTTCAGTGTGTAAACATTGGGGAGGATTTAGTTGCAGGAGCGGAATGAAATTCATAATGTTTTCATCAGCGTCTACTAACCTGATATGAACTGTCTTTTCATGTACAGGGTGGGGAAGCAAAATTTACTATATTTTGAGGCAGGGATTGAAAGACAGTGTATGACCAATTAGTTTATTGAAAGTCATGAGAATTTATTTGCCACAAGAAAACTGACATAATAGAAAATGTTTTTATTCTATGTGTCCTCCTTCTTTCTCAATAACTGCCTTCACACGCTTCCTGAAACTTGCGCAAGTGTTCCTCAAATATTCGGGTGACAACTTCTCCCATTCTTCTTTAACAGTATCTTCCAGACTTTCTCCTAATAGTTTTGCTCATAGTCATTCTCTTCTTTCCATTATAAACAGTCTTTATGGACACTCCAACTATTTTTGAAATCTCCTTTGGTGTGACGAGTGCATTCAGCAAATCACACACTTTGACGTTTGCTTTCCTGATTACTCATATGGGCAAAAGTTTCTGAAAAGGTATGGATAATAGTGTTAGGTATGATTATGACATCAATATATGTTTGGTTTCAAAACAACTGACGTAGTGCCTGCTGAGAAAAAACAACTAAATGTTCATTGTAAATTTTGCTTCCCCACCCTGTATATTGTCAGTGTCGGGCGGAAACCTCATGAGTCCATTTCGGTTTTAGTTTTGTTTTTTTTCACAAAATTATAGTATTGGTCAGTTTTGAAGTTGGCCTGACGGTTTTAGGGCGTTTTCACACTGGGTATCCGAGTATGTTGGACCCCAAAGTCCACTTAATTTTATCAATGTGAATGCAAACGTTCCACGCACGAGTACCGTACCTGAGTCCAGCTGAGAAGGTAGTCCTGGGTACGGACCGCATGGATTCCAGTAGGGAACGTTGCCGCCTGAAAGCAATCCGTACCCAAGACCGGAAGTGACCTAATCACCACTCCGACAACGGAAGTGACTTAATCACCACGAGACCATAGATGGCGCTGTTGTTGTCTCCTAAAAAAGGCTCGGATCAGTACGGGTTCGCCTTATCGACCGAACCACTCGGTGATAGATCAGGGACAACGACGGTCGCTCTTCTTCTCTTTGTCTCAAACAGGCTAACAGATAGAAAAGTGTTGTCGTTTGGTTGATGACGTAAGGGTTTGTCACCTCTGCGTTTGTTGGATAGCTACAGAATTCCTTCCACACCGTCACCTACTGTTTCAGCCCTGTAACACCCACTTGTTCTCAGGCACAGATCCAGATACCCAGTCTGAAAACACCCGTAGAAATATACAGCACAGCCAAAAAAAAAAAGGTCACATAAGCAATATTTCACTTCACCACTTTTGGTTTTGATTACAGGAGACATTCACTATGATATCTCTTTTTTTTGCCACATAATGCTTATGTAGCGTCACAATAAGTTTAATACTATTTTTTTCCATCCATAGTTACATTAATTTTTATTGATGATGGAGAATCAGACCACTGCATCAAGTCTTCATCACGTCTCAAATTACAGTCTGGACTTTATGGAGGCTAATCCATGTGTGAAAATGATGCCAAAAGCCTTACGTTCCTAATCAATCCTGGCATTGTCCAATCTTTTTGACGTTTAAGACATGAGCGGCTACTCACTGCATCAGTTAAGAGTTAAATAACTTGTTACAGCTGAAACATTACTAACCATTGCAGCACTTACCCATGGAAGGATTTGCTTTGTTAAATCCAGAGAATGTCTCCTGTTATCAAAACCAAAGATAATGCAGTGAAATATTGCATGTGCGACCTTTTTTATTTATTTTTTTTTAAGTGTTGAAAACAGGTTGTGACTACATCTCTTAACTCCATTCATTTATGTAGAATGTACATTGTTTTTCCAGTTTCGGACATAAGAGGTTTCTACTCGACAGCGACGATATCCACAGACGGACAGTGTCGTCCTTGTGTTTTAGTCGTTGCCCAAATTGGATTTTTCCGGTTTTATAGCCCGACACCATTCGTCATTAACAGGCATCTCCATCATCTACTGCTGTAAGTCGGAGTGGACCAGAGTTTTTATCTCCTTAACTAATAAAAAGCCAAAAGGACAAAACAAGCACTTGAGTCTAACTTTGAAGTTTTTTTTTTTTTTTTGCAGCCACTGTATGCAACTCCACCACTCCATGTAACTAAATATTACACATTGAACCTTTTTAAGATGACTAAACGGTTCATTCAGGCTGCTTTTGCACATACTTTCCACATTCAGAGATGTCTTAGAAGGTTGGTGTCTGAAGGCAGCAACTTTAATTTCAAGCCTTTTGGCAGCTTAATCATTCCTGGCAAGTTAAAATGGCTGTTGTGTGTTTACCCCGCTGTAGTAAGTGTCCACTCTGGAAGCGTTACAGTTTTCTTTGTTGCCCAGCTCACGCTTTTCTTCCTCGTTTCTGCGTGGTCTGTAAAGCTCAGTAATCTCACGGACAGGCTTTGTATTTGTTCGGGAAGGAGACCTTGAGGGTCACTGGGACGGCTACATGAACTCAAAAACACTCCAAAAAAATAAAAGGGGTATGGATGGTGTGGCCGGGTGGCACGGCGCTGCTGCTGCTGCTGCTGCTCTGAAAGGCACCACACAAGTGCACTGAATCACAACCCCACGGGTGGTGCAGTTTGAGGAGCAAATGACTGGTTAAATTATGGATTGTTTCCCCACTTCAGGATCGTGACTGATGCTTTTAGAGATTGTGCTCTGGGGGATCATGGCAGGAGCAGTAGAGTCCTTTTTTTTTTTTTTTTTTTTTATAAACAGACGCATTGTTGAAATGAGTGCTACACTTAGACTGCTGGTTTCAGTAGTTCTCAGATAAACTGAGAAATCTGGTCGTCAGTTACCGAACCTGGCGTGCCCCCCCCCCCCCCCCCCCCGCCCCTTACCCCCGTGAGCCATAGCAGATCATCAACAAATCTGTCCAGTTTTGTATTATTATTTATTTATACTGAAAGTGACTTCTGCAGTAGTGTTCTTGGTTTATGAATCTCCAAGAGAGATTTGCTCAACAATTTGTATTTTTTCTTTCCTTGTTTTTACCTTCAGTGAAACCTATACCGGACTCATGCATAAAATTGCTTAAATTATGAATTTGCAATTTATGACTTTTGTATTATTCTGAGTGTGTTTATTGTCAATTCTCTGTGTAAAACAAACACGTTATTTTAGGTCAGGTGGAAAATAACTAGGAAAAAAAAACTAAATTATGTGAATCTGGCAATGTGGTTATTGTATTTGCAAGGAAATGTGCAATATACGGTTCTCAGATGGTTCCAGGTTTCAGAGTAGAACTCCAATGTTTTGCTTTTGTTTCTTTTTTCCAGTCAGTTCCTCAGGTCACTAAATGCCTTCTGGTCCTGAGGGTGACCAGGAAATCTCAGAACATACACTAATGCACCCGAAATACAAAACGACTGGATTTTATTTTTAGTCTCGTCTCTGTTCTGTTTTTTTTTTTTTTTTTTTAAAACCCCTTCTTTTTTTCTGTGACATAATGTTCTCAGTTTTGTTGAGTTTTTTTTTCAGGTTAACAGACATCTATTCAGGTGTCCTTCTCCTTGCCTCCTTTTGTATTATTGTTATTTATTGCACATGTAATGAACTGGTTTCCATTGCCACAATTAGTTCAAGGAGTTTTGGGTCTAGAATGGGGCTGGAATTTCTTACGTACAAAACTACAGAAGCTTTTGTCAAAACCTAAGTGTGTATTTCATCAATAAATGCCTTTTAAAAAGTGCTTTGGCTGCTTTGAAGACTCATTTGTTTCCTCCATTGGTTAACGGGACGTCACGGGACATTTTTGTAACTAAATATTTGATGTGACCTGGAGCTGTAGTTATTATTTACATGAGCTATGAATCAAATGGGTAGGTGGTGAAGCAGTGGAGGCTTTCCACGAGGCCTGCAAGATTTATACTGATGGAGCAGAGGTAATATTTTGTTGAACTGCCTTTAGCTTTAATTCAATGACACGTTCACCTTGATGTTTATGCCACCTGATGCTTATGAAATGGTACAATATTTATTTCTCTCTAGAGTTGCATTAATGTTTCACAAAATTTCTGTATTGATGGAGAGTCAGACCACTGTGTAAAGTCTGCTTCATCACATCTCACAGATTCTCAGTGAGATTCAGGTGTGGGCTTTTGTTTTCTGACCCACTTTTTTTTCCTTTTTTTTTTTTTTTTTTTTTTTTTTAAGAATTTGAGCCTAATGAATTCATGTATTGTTCTCTTGGAGAAATCTGGTCATTCCCTATATTCAGGTAGTCAGCTGACCTCATTTTATAATAATAATAAAAACTTTATTTATATAGCACCTTTAAAAAACTGAGTCTACAAAGTGCTTTGACAGACAAAGCAGAAGTGCACAACAGCAGAATAAAAACAGCAAACAACACAAAAGAGGTAAGTACAGCAAACACAAAATCATGACTACCTTTGAATGTATCATAGTGGAGAGGGCAGAAATAACATAACATGATGCTGTCAAATGTGAAATGAAGGAGTGGAATAAAACAACATCATGTATGTCAATATAAATGAATAACCAAAACAGGGTAAAATTAAACATTCAACATTAAAAACATTAAAAAGAGACATCATATGAAAGCAAGTCTAGAAAAATGCATTTTAAGAAGTGACTTCAAAGATGACACTGATTCCACAAGCCTTATCTCCTTGGGCAGTCATATAACTATGCTGCATCCAGACCTGACCAACTGAATCAACCCCAGATCATAACACTACCCCCACAGGCTTGTACTGTAGGCACTAGGCATGATGGGTAATCACCACATCCTTTTCTCATCTCACCCTGATGCACTCGTCACTCTTGAACACTGAGCCTTTTTTCATGCACTACAGATATCCAATCATTATCTGATTTCTGGAGTTCTCAGATTATTTAAATGATCATACATTACAAACAAAAAGTTGAGAACTTTTTTTTTTTTGCCTTTTTTGCCATTTGTAAATACAACTATGTCTGGTCATTTAAAAAATGTTTCAATTCACACACAAAAAAAGTAAAAAGCACAGTGCAAGAATCCAAAAGAAAAAAAATAGCCTAAAAATGTAAAATATCCTTAACTTTTTTGTTTGTAGTGTATAAACATAATATAACATACTTTATCTGATAACAATTATCTGATTATAAGACATCAGATTAACACAGATGTATACATTTCCAAATATTCTGATGTCTTAACCCTCCAGTATCCCGTCCAGCGAGGCCCTTACTAAACACCAAGTGTGCCTTTTTGGCACACTTGTGGAATAATGTCAAAACATTTTCATATAGTTCGTTTTTAATTATTTTACACTTTTTTCTATTTCATCAACTTGAGCCGTAAATAAAAATACCAAATACTCAATAATTGTCACATTTTTTAACCCTTTAAATCCCATGTTTGTAATTAAACAAATCATTTTTTGATGCAAAAAACAAAAAAAAAAAATTTTTTTTCAATATACTACATAAAAAGTGGATCACATATTATTAGATTTTTTCATCCTGGCATATGTCAATGATGAACTCAAACATTGGTTAATTTGCATTATTATTTTTGGTGCTAGGTCAAATGTTCAAAAATACTAGCATCTGTCACCAAGTGTGCCAAAAAGGCACACCTATAAATCACACTATTAAATATGATATATTGATTTATTTTTCTGCTCTAATTTGATTTTATTTTTGTAAATCCAGGTCAGCCCTAATCATACACATCAAATGGAAGAAATAGTGCGTTTTAGGCACACTTGGGAGACAGATGCTGGTCTTGTAATTTTCTTTTGTTTACAATGTGCAAATTTTAGTTGGTGGCCAGAATTTTAAAGATCATGCAAAAATGAACAACTTTTGAATTCAAACCTTATTTAAATTGTGAAAAATAATATGAAGTTTTTAAAACGAAGTGCAAAGTGTGCCTAAAAAGTGCACCTGGATACCAGAGGGTTAATGCATGTATGCCCTTTAATCTGATTTATTTTATTTTATTCTTTTCTGCGCATTAAAAAAAAAAAAACAAAATTAAATTGTAGAAAACTGAAGTGACGTAGCCAAATGTGAGCAGAAGACAATCATAGGAAGTTTGAGTTTACCGTCACTACATACGATGATGAACTGAAACATCTAAACTAAGGTTTTTCAATTATTGCATTTCGGAAGTGCATGTAAACACTTATTAAACTTAATTATTATTACAATTATCTGATTACTCGTAGTGGTCATGTAAATCGCCTCGGTGTCAATCTGGGCTCATCAGATCACATGACCTTTTCCAATGAAACACAGTCCAGTCTTCAAGTTTTCTATCAAACTGATGGTCATTAAGGAAATAAGAAGCTACATGTTGCAGCTGAAATATATTAATAGGTAACGATCAATGGATGGTTAGCCGTGATCCCACATTATTACTCAATATTTCATTTCATACAGTAAAACCTTGGCATATTGTGGTTTATACTCTACAATAAGGCTCCTGTTATAGCGGTAGTAACTCATGAGGAAATGTCATCTCACTAGCTGATACAGGAACGGTAACCTTAGAAAGTAAGAAGACTTTACATCGGAAAATGAGGCAAACCAACGTCTTTGTGACACCACTTTGTACCTCTAGATGTAGCCTCCAGTCTGCCCTCCGTCCAAAGGATAAAGAAAATGTAGCGCTGTCCAGACGGCGTCTTTCAACTTCCCGTCAAACATGTGGAGGTAGTTTTTGAGAAGAAACGCAATGATGTCTGGAGCCGCCACGTCCAGTAGGAAAGAAAAGGAGCAAAAATGAGGCAATGTCCAGAAAAGCAGCACAACGACCCAAAATAACTGCTGGCGGTATCAATCAAAGGACCAACAGCAGCAGCATATTCACTCATGTGTCGCCGACGCCTCGTAGCCTCACAGCCTCATGGCAGATTTGAAATGTCAGGCAGTCGGTGGTGAGGCCTCTGGTTTTTATCCACTTCTCTGCAGATGCTGACCAGTGTGCTTTCAGATCCTGATATTTATCCTTTCCTCAAACAGGAATAAATTGGCAGGTTGACACTTTGAGTTTCCACAAAATGAGGTCAGCTGTAGTTTTTAATGAATGTGTCTGTTTCTATCTTTGGCTCATCCCCCCATTAATATTTTTACTTGGGATATTTTGACAGTTAAATGACAGGATTCAAGTTCATGACGCAGCAGGAATATGGCATTTTCTTTACCCCCTGGGACATTTACTGAAGACAATTTTAATGGAAAACCTATTAAAAAAGTGCACAAAAGAGGATCATATGGATGTTATATAACTGAACCTCTAGAAGGTCTAAAAAAAAAGACACTGTATCATGATTTATTTACTTAAAAATACAAATAAAAAATATCTGCAGCTGATATCTTTGCAGGCATTTGAAGCTGCGCTGAATCATCCCTGTTACTCCAAGCAGATTAAGTTAATAGATTTTTTCAAACATCATTTCACACATAACAGGTTTAAAGCATGACAGTTATTGCTGCTATACAGCTGTTATCAGCATTAGGCTTTTGGAGGTGATAGATTTCACCATTAGTTGTAGACGGCTGGCCAGGGTGATGATAGAAATGTGCATAGTGGTAACCGACCTTTAAAAGAGGTTCAACGTTATATTGGTACTACAAACTATCGCCAGCAGGGGGAGGTGATAACTAGAGCCAATTGAACCAGTTGTATGGTGGGGGTTTTTATGTGTTGGGGTGTTTTTAATGCCTGAATGTAGTTTTTGAATTTTGTCTTACAGCTGTGACAAAAGAGAAATGTCTGTTTTTACTTGAAGCTAACACATCACAGCTACCAGTATCACCAGTGAATTAATGCTACATCTCCACAGACTGTATCATTTACTGGATAAACATTGATATTATGGGATCAAAAATTCAGTCATAATAACACTGTCTTATAATCTTCACATCAGATGAGGGTTTACATTATAGCTCTGTTAGCTTAGCTCTATTTTTAAACAGTAAAACCACAAATCACTAGTGATGTAGTTCTCAAGACCAATTTTTTGTGATCTCAGTCTTGTTTTGGTCTCGACTCTCTTTGGTCTCGGTCTTGTCTTGGTCTTGGCCTTGTCTTTGTCTCGACTCTTTTTGGTCTCGGACTTGTTTTGGTCTCAACTCTCTTTGGTCTTGGTCTTGACTCTCTTGGGTCTTGGTCTTGACTAGGGATGCACCGATACCACTTTTTTCCAGACCGAGTACGAGTACTTACATTTGAGTACTTGCTGATATCTAGTACTGATGCGAGTACTTAATAATCCCATTCCAGTTCTTAGTTCCTTTTGTAAATGTGCTTTACTGTCATTGTCATTAGTCTGACTGGAACAAAGTGCTGCTACTGACATTTAATGTGTTGGAATGAACATTTCCCAATTAATCCACCAGGGGGCGCCGCTCTGAATTAACCATACTGGACAAATACCACGAAGAAGAGTAGAGTTTTTTGAGAGGAAGAAGAAGAAAGTCAGTAATAACAAACATGGAGACGACAGAGGTAACACTAATGTGATACTAATATTGCAGCGTTTTTGCTATTAAGGTTTAATAGCTTAGCTTTAGCAGGTACAGAAAAGAGAAATGAGTGATAAATTTGTTTTCACTTCCGCTGGCGGCAATTCGCACCGCTCCGTACTCCCAGTGGTATTCTTCTTCTGGGTATGCATCTGCCAGCACCTGGTAAATGGATGGAATGTACGCAGAGGATGGACAGTACGCTGCGTCTGTATCTGTCTGTGTTTTTAACGTTACTTGCAGTCAGCGTTACTTTTACCACCATCATTTATTTTGAAAAATCTCCACACTCTTCACACTCCCCACACATTATTCCACCGCCGCGTACCTGCTGCACTGAACTGTGAATGTCACACAGCCGTAAGTGGTATTGGTGAAATTGTATTGGATATCTTTTACGAGTACGAATACGAGTACACACACTGAGTATCGGAGCCGATGCCCGATACTCATATCGGTATCTGTGCATCCCTAGTCTTGACTCTCTTTGGTCTCAACTCTCTTTGGACTTAGTCTTGTCTTGATCTCGGTCTTGTCTTAGTCTTGACTCTCTGGTTTCAGTCTTGTCCCACCCCCCACCCCACAGTCGCAAATTTGCTTTCGGGGGCAGCGGGTAGTCAGTTGCAAGGTGAGGGGAGCTGACTTTCACTTTCTCACAGCTTTATCTACAGTGCTATATAGGTTCATGATACCGTTAGCAGGGCTTGGTTCAAAAAAGGTTGAGAAACCCTGATAGATGTTCGTGAAAAGTCTAAGTAAATTACTCAAAAATATTTTGCTAATACTAATTTTCATCCCCCTGGTTCTAGAATACTAAAAGAATCTGAATACACAAGCAATGAAAACAATAAAACATCTATAATTCAATGCAAATCTCTAAAAACTGTGCTCATTAGCCTTTGGGTTTTGTTGATATTGTGCCAAGATCATAAGTTCAGTCAACAAATCCTCAGTCTCTATAGCTAACAACATCCAAAGCAGCTGTGTCAACACACTTTATGATTGGATGCATGAAAATCAAGTACGAATGGCCGTCTTTAATCCCCTGAAACTTGATTATTCATTTGAAGTGATAAATACGTGACTTCATTTTGTCTCGATGCCCCCCTGTGGAGCAAGATGAGCATCAGGATTGTATTTGCTGCTTGCAGTTTGAGGGGAAATTACTCTCCGAAGACAACAGGATGCGATATGTTGTTTGTTTTCTCAGCATCATTAGACGGCAGCTATTTCAGTCGGTATCTGTGGGCGGAGTGCTCAAATGTGTGAAATGGGAAGAGAAAAACCACATTATTGACTCATTAACAAGGTCCATGATGTGGAGATTGTGGATCTGTCATTTCCTGTCATTGATGTTTTATCCCATGGTGCTGCTTGTTATTACATCAACAGGGGAATCAAGAGTCCAAATTAAGGGAAGTTGATGAAACTCTAAAAACGGCTCTTGGATGATCAAATAAAGAGTATCCCAACATTTTAGGGTTGTGACCTCAGCAGAGACTGGTCTTCTTGTGATACCTCAGAGCAGGTTGTGAGCTCTGTGGTGTTTTTCATTTTCGGGCCTTCGAACTGACACATCTGGAATCCCTGGACGTATTTCACAGAACTTGAGTCGTCACACCCCCCTCGGCGTGAAGGCAGTTGGAAAAAGCAGATAAATGATGTGACAGGATGTGGAGTTTGAGGAAATTTCGGCTAGCCCTTTATCTGCAGAACATGACATCTACCAAGAACATGAAGGAGACTTTAGAAATGTTTGCTGTGTTCTCATCAAGTTTTATTCAGACACCAAAAGTTTTTGGGAGTTAGTGATGATCGATGTAGATTTGATGAAAGGCAAAAGTATGTTTTATGTGCTCTGGGCAGCTTTTTCTCTGGCCAAATTTTTACAGCATTAACAGAAAATCAGCAGAAGAAAAAGTAAATTCATGCATGTTTAAGTCCAAAACTGTTATGCTAATATTAAGAGCTGGTTCTTCATTATCATTAACATCATCATTTAAAGGTCTGCTCAGTAGATGTAATATGAAAATCTGATCTTTTGGTTGAGGAGCTGAGAAATATTAGAGGTATTTTGACAAAAACCTGACACTAGTCTTTTTTTTTTTTTTTTTTGTAGTTTCCATCTGATCCACAGTTGGTCAAAGTTCTTCATTTGTTTCTGCTGTTCTTCATGCATGCATGCATATTATCTGGGGCACCAAAAAGGGGGGGGGGGGGGGGGGGGGGGGGGGGTGCGCATGACAAATTCATGGGGCCCAGCATTTGTGGGGGGCCCATAGAGCAGAGGAGGGGTCCAGTGGATACAGGTTAGAAGTCGTGAAAATATCCTGTAAGATCCGCTGTATAAGAGACACAGAAGTCTGGAATTGGACTTTGAAAGCATGGGAAGTTTCAGTTTCATTTCCACGCTAGCACAAGTGACGTTATGCCCCCCCCCCCCCCCCCCCCCCCCCCCCCCCCCTTTGACAGATCGACAAGATACTGAATTTTATGAAATTTAGCTTTCATGGGGCCCACAATTAGTAGCCGGCGCCCTGTAATATCGTAATATAATATTATCTCACAGTTCTTCACAAATCCAGATCATGGCCTTAAAAAGATTATATGGCAACAAAACCCAACAAATCCCCCACCCTCCTTTTGTAACCATCTTTTTATTTGCTATACATCAAGGTTGCTAATGTGCAAATTGGAAATGCAGTTTAGAAACGCACCTGCTGCTCCACAGAAATTACATGCATATCCATTGAATTAAAGCACTTGATGTGACATATGGATGCCCAACACATTACATTTTACAGCAAATAATAATTAAATACTGTATCATTTTGAAGTTTTATAAATGTTGGGCTTGAATGTAAATGTCAGTTGTTCACAGACCTGTATTTTGTTGCACCAGAAGATTTTTTTACCTCAATAGTTAGCACCAAAAATATCTTTCTATGTTGTATTTCTTATAATGGCGTGGTACTCTTTACATATCAAACATACTGAATGCTTTGATTAAAAATGCTGCATTCAGAGTAAACTTCTCATCCTAACTCTGATTCTGACATCTCAACAGCTTATAGCAACCTTTCCAGGAACTTTTATTACCAGGAATTTATTTAGTGGGTATACTGGAAAAAATCAAAATCTTACCAAGTGTAGTTTTCTCATTTCTCGTCAAAATATCTCATCACACTTAAAATAAGACATAATCGCCAAAAGAGTAACTTTTCAGTGAGATATAAGAACTTATTTTTAGACAAGAGATCTTGAAAATCTTATTACAAGAAATCTTACCAAGATAATTTTCACTTGTTCCATTGGCAGATTTTTTTTTTGCTTTAATTAAGCAAAAAAAAATCTTGAATTAAGCAAAAAAAAAAAAAATCTGCCAATGGAACACTGTCTATCTATTGTCTAAAAATAAGTTCTTATATCTCACTGAAAAGTTACTCTTTAGGTGATTATGTCTAATTTTAAGTGTGATGAGATATTTTGACTAGAAATGAGAAAACTACACTTAGTATGATTTAGATTTTTGCAGTGATAAAAGAATTCCTGGTTGTGTGGTTTGCATTTCCATTGCATCTTCAAGTTCAAGTGAGGCTTAGTTGTTTCCAGTTGCCGAGCGTATTTGGCAAACACACTCTTCAGTGTATTTGGATGAGCAGACAGATGATTGCAATGCACTCGTAGGAGCAAAACGAATGCACTGTAGGAGTAAACAGAATATTCTCAAAACAGTGATTTTGACCCATAAAGACCTAGTGCTACTTTTGTGGCAGCTCTGAAATGATTTTTTTCCCTGTATTGAACCTTTCTTAAATGATTTACCACCATTTATTATAACAATATTATCCTCTGTATTTTGCGTTTCTTTCACAGAAAATCATGTATTTTCCTATATTTAATTCACTGATCATGTAGATAGTCATTAAAGCTCAGATTAAAGTTGAGTTATTATATCAGAAACAGAGTAAACTGAAGTAAAAGTGACTTTTTCAGCAAATATTTCAATAACTAAAACATTATTGAAAATATTACTGAAAATTGATTAGTAATGTCTTACACTACTGCATTACAGCAAAAAGTAATCTGTTATTGTAATGCATTACTTTTGTAACGTGTTACTCCCAACTCTGTTTTTGACACATAGCCCACCCCCAAAAATTCTGGGTGATCTGAAAAGTCGTACCCTGTTGAGCCGCATTATGTAATAAATTCCCATTATGTAATAAAAGTTCAAAATGTAATAAGAATGTCACGTCATCTTGTAATAAAGCCGCATTATGTAATAAACTGACGCATTTTGTAATGCACTACCTCAATGCATTATGTAGTAAATTTTTTCACATTATGTAGTAAGTTATTACAATTTGAGAAATTTATTACAAAATGCACTTGACACATTTGTATTTTCAGGAAAATGTAATGTGCTAAATTAATCTTTAAACTGTGCGGTTAAAGTTCTGATTACATTACCTGTAGCTCCTGTAACTAACTTCTTCTAAATTGCTCTGAAATTATATTAATTTGGATTGTTATTACATAATGAACCATGTTATTACATTTTTTTTTGTAAAAATGTATCAAGTGCATTTTGTAATAAATTTCTCAAACTGTAATAAGTTACTACATAATGCGAAAAAATTTACTACATAAGGCATTGAGGTAGTTTATTACCTCCGCCAAGGAGGTTATGTTTTTGCCAGGGTTGGTTTGTCTGTCTGTTTGTTTGTCTGTCCGTTAATGTGCAACATAACTCAAAAGTTATGGACAGATTTTGATGAAATTTCAGGGTTTGTTGGAAATGGGATAAGGAAGAAATGATTAACTTTTGGGGGTGATCCGGAAGAAATCCTGGATTCTGGATCACTTTGAAATTTTCGTTAACATTGTGGTAATGGGGCCAAAATTTTCGTTTCCCAATATCTCGCTTAATTATTGACAAAACTCATGAAATTTAACTCAGGAATTGACAATGGGGGTCCTCTATCACATTTCAAAGGCTGATCCGGATCTGATCCAGAAGGCGGATTTATTTTTTAAAATAAATGTAGGATTTGTATCACCGATTATGTGGGGAATTTTTGCGCTTGGCGGAGGTCTGCGCTCTCCGAGTGCTTTTCTAGTTACAAAATGTGTCAGTTTATTACATAATGCGGCTTTATTACAAGACGACGTTACATTCTTATTACATTTTGAACTTTTATTACATAATGGGAATTTATTACATAATGCAGCTCAACATACCCCCCCACCAGGAACTTCTTTTCAGGGAAAGTTTAGGGTTGAGGGAAAATTTTTACCCAGGTAATTTCAGTGGAAATGCGCTGAGGTTTGTCAAAATCCCAGGTAAAGTTAAAGATCCTGCTAAAGGAGCTAATGTTCACTGTTCACTGTGCATTATCAGTACAACGCTGCCTTCAGTTAATTTATTGGGGGTTGTTTTGCTCTCCTTTGAGGATGTGTTAGGATGGATTAAGATGGTCGACTGGTCACTTCTGGCCCTCAGGCTGTGTTTTGTCCACGTGTGAACTAATCTGTCAAATGACACCTTTGTACTATCCGACGATGCAATAACACTTAATGACATGTCATCATATTGTCATGTTCATGTAGCTGAGGTTAAGGGAATTATTCATGACATGATTATAATGGTCTCATGACATCCAGTGTCAAAACCAACCACGTATGACAGGTTCATGTAACGTTATAATTAGAGCTGTTAAAGCCTGCGTTTGACAGGTTATGTTGTTTTGGTAAATGTCAACATGTCTGAACAAAGACTTCTCAAACATTGTCAACTTTAGAATAACTCCCTGACGCTTGTTGACAACAGTGATAAACATTCATAAAGACTCGTGTTCTTCACATTGATGGTGGTGTCAGTCTTATGCCCAGTCCTTCAGATAAAGTGGTGCTGAATAGAAATGTAGGGCTTCTACTCGCAGCGCAATAAAACACATTTGCACACTGGATACAGTAGCGTCCTCCTGGGACCAGCAGTGCTTAGGTTGCCTGGCACAGCTATAAAACTAAACAAAACAGGAGCGCAGGCAGTTCTGTGTGAGTCTATATTTTAGGGAAACCTTAATTGGTCCCGTTGAGTTGTCCTTAAATGACCTCCTCCATAACGTACGAAGATGCTGACAGCTCTGGGGTTACAGTCGTAGCAGAACCATCGAAGTATGTGATTCGTGTCTTTCTGGACGACCCTGCAGATGTACATAAATTTACATGTGTCACTGTTTTTTTCAGAGCTGCAGCGCCCAATTCTCTTGATGTAACTAGACAAGCATGGGTGGAAAGATGTCCTCAGAACTGCCAGTGTTGACAGCCCCGTCCCTGTCTGATTCCCTTCTCACTCCGAAGTAAAAATCTGTTGCACACTCCGACACAAACAGAGTTCTAGGCGTGCATGAGTTTTCCAAAATAAGTTTACTTTATTTCCATGCAGCAAAACAGATACACACTTCAGACACTTAGCTACTAACAACAGGTGTTCCTCTTCCTGTCTCACACCTGAGGACCCCCCGGGGACCACTACCCCACAATGCCTGTATGCAATGGTGTAGTGGTCCCTGGAGAAGTGGGTATACTCTCAATTTTTTTATTTTATTTTATTTTATTTTTTTAATATTCCAGAAAAATGCCCTGTTTTGGATATAGTGACATGTCAGACTACTGTATTTAGTTTACCAAAAATCCATCAGTAGTATTTGCTCACTATTATAAAATGATCATGACTTGATCAGGAGCAGTTCGTAGGTATTACTGGTCACACAAGCAGCTGCATAAATGAAAATGTATTCAACATGAGGCAAACATAGGATAAAGTTAGCCTTTCATCATGTTAGCCTTTCATCACGTTAGCCTTTCATAACGTTAGCCTACTCACACAGTTAAACTATTGGCGACAAAATCTCTTCTCCATATGTGCAGTCATATGGTCAGTAGTTTAAAACATTTGGGAACCACCTTAAAACTTACATCAGAATTATGTATTCCATGAAAGTAGGTTCTGTCGATATGTGTCACTCATTTGAAAGACATTTATTCTACCTTTCTCAAAGCATTTCCAATAATCGCGCATCTTTCAACAAGACGTGCAGTAACCTGTCAATCAACTGAGGTGGCACTGGCACCTGAGGTGTCCAATCAGGTTCCAGAGGTAGCCAGCGCTAGTTAGCTAATTAGTTAGTTTTCCTCGGCATGACCCAGTCTACTCTGCGTCTGATTGGCTCATCAGTCCTCATGCCTTAAGTTAACCAATCTAATCAGTGATTGCAGCGAGTACTAGCCAATTAGAGGCAGAGTAGGGCGGGTCATGGCTTCACCATCCTAGGGGAAAAAATGGGCAATTTGGTTGCAGATACTACTGAATGATACACATCGGGGGGGATTTAGAAGCTGTACTGTAAATAAATCAAACAATAAACAAGCTAAATAATAAACAATAACTTGACCCATGAGGATCCACGGGTTCTAGATGTGGTAGTTTTTATGCTGTTGCGTATTCGTTCATGCTGTACCGCATTTGTCCAGCAGTCACTGCCAAAGCATTCTGGGCATAGCAACATGATTGTAAGGCTATAGTATTCCAAAATTACTAATATCGCCCAAAATATTAGTCCGATCAACATGTCGTTTTCGCTAGTCTGTTCTTCGACCAAAAATACACATGTATGCCAAAGTGCGACAGTCGGCTCTTTACAGATTTTGTGTGAATCCCCGTACACACTTACAAGCACACAGAGGCCACTTGGCTTTTATAATATAGAAAAGGGGGTGACCAGTGTTCATTAACATTAATTACTCAGGGCTCCACAAATCTAAGCCTCATATTGACACATAGAGAGTCTAAAATGAACCACCTTCGTCTTTAATTTGCTGTAAATCACCCACATGAAAGTGAAGTTGGACTTTCTCAGAACATCGCACCTCAGAGACGAAAAAAAACCCTTCCTTGTTTACAGAAATCTTATCTTCCTGTCTTTTACAAATTCATTTTTCTTATTTATTTCCTTTCATTTCCTTTCATTTCTGGTGTTTTTATGGGTTCTGCAATATTGTTGCTCCGAGTTATTACTGCTGTGTGCAATGCAGCGCAGAGGCCGGTGGAGAAAGCACAGGTCAATAATTCATCAATGAAGACACAAAGTTGGCATCTCTGCCTCGCGACGCTAAACTAAAACATTTGGGTTTCTCTCTGATTATGAGTTTGTATCGTGAAAGTTTATGAAATTTAATATTTAATGTATGCATTTGACAGCGGCTCAGTTTTCAGTTTGTGTCAGTCATGCTAGCTACGAAACTTCATCTCTATACTTTATATTACTATAGTTTTAAGATATTGGTGGTGTTTTATATGTATGTTTTTGTATGGTGTTCACTGTATGGCTTTAGCACTGACTTTTATTCTGTATTTCATGTATTTTTAGTGTGGATCTAAGGATGAAATTTATATTTTCTCCAATTTCTGCAGCTGTCCTCGCCTAGACACTGTTGCAAAAGAGACCTTTAATCTCAAGGAGTCATTTTTTCCTTGTTAAATGAAGGTTAATAAATAAAAAAATACATCTCCAGATCAATACTCGGAGAAAAAGAACATTAATGTTTATGATGTCCAAAAGTCTGAGGCTTAAACTAATATATTTTAATCCCTAGAGCTTAGCAGGACTCACAGCAGTTATTTATTTATGGTTTACTTAATGCAGATGGAAATATATATGTATGCATAAAAGGAGAAAGAGCTCCCCAGTGCAAGTATCATCATTTTAATAGCGAAAGTTATCTTGCAGTAGTCGTCTCTAGAAGGGCTTTTATGAGACTAAAACATAAACAGAGAGGTTAGAATAAAATAAACTATACAGTTAATACAGTAAGTGTGCAAGAGGATACAACGGGTGCATATTTATCGATGTAACATTAAAACACAGACATGAAACAGGTTTGCGCTTGAATTTCATATGTACATGTTTGTCAGTGTAATAAAGGGTGAAGAACTTAAGCACACAACAGTCCTTAGAGTCACCTTCTAAACCATCAGATGTGTCCATATGTTTGTACGATGCTTCTGTTAGGGAATGTAATAGAGTGTGCTGAGTCCAAAACTAATTTCTCCTTCGGGACATTAAAGTTTACGTGACTTGACAGAGAAAATCTACAAGCTTAAAGGGGCAGTGTGTAAGATTTAAAGGGATTTAGGAGGCTCTAATTAAAATGAGCTGTTTATTTCTCCAGAGTGAGTGGGTCGCTGTTCGTGGAATCCACCATGTTGTGTCACCATGTTTCAGCAACTCAGAAAAGACTTCCTGTATATCCCATAAAGACCCAAACAGCCACCGGTGACCAAAACCATCTACTGATATAAACTGTTCAATACCTGCTGATCCATTAATCCTATCAATCCATGTAAATAATTGGTGTAAAATAGAGTTTGTCATCTTTTCATGGTCATCACATATGACCCATTTGGATGTTCAGAGGCTCCGTAGTGAACGTGGAAACACCGTCATCTTCTACAACATTGATTCACCAGTAAAACCCATGGAGTTTGATCAATGACAGTGGATGGACACACTTATTCTATGTTCAGTTAATAATATGTTTTGCTGCATATGTAATAACCCTCAACTTTAATCTGAGCTTTAATGAACATCTATATGATCAGTGAATTAAATATAGGAAAATACCTGATTTTCACTGAAAAAAAGACAATATACAGGGGATCATATTATAATAAATGAAGATAAATCACTTAAGAAACCTTAAATAGAGAGAAAAATTCATTTGGGAACTACCACAAAAGTAGTACTGGGTCTTTATGAGATATGACAGATGACATCCAGGTTTAAGGTGCATTTTCATCACCTATTACTGTATGTTTGATTGTAGAACAGAGGTAATGTTACCTTAAAGGGGCCATATTTTGCTTTTTTAAATGGAATTATGCATTTTCAAACATTTCCCTGAGGTCTACATAAACTGTAAATGCTATGCTTGGGTCTGAATTCTTCATTAATTCAACTCCACAGGTTCATCTTCAACCCTATTTTTTAGTAATGACAGCAGAAAGGTCATTTAGAATGCTGACCCTTTAACTGTAAATGAGCCACGATGTGCCCCACCCCCTCCAGGTTGTTGACCGTGCTGCTCTGTCCTGTTTCTCCGTACTATGAGAAATGTTCATCTGAAGTCTTGACCTTATATGTGCAAATGTCGTGACGTAACTAGTTATAAAACATAATAAATTAAGAAGGAATTCATTCAGGTTGTAGAAATCCACTCAATTTTTGCCAAAATGAATATAAAGATAGCTTGGCAGCACCTGGAGGGTTCAAATTCAAACTTTTTGGAACTATTAGTGTCCCCAATTACACAAATAAATTAACCAAAGACTAATAAAAGTAGGTTTAGCAAAATATGACCCCTTTAACTAACAAGCACAAAGCATAACACCAATAGCTGTGTATTGAGCACAGGCGATTTCTCATAGACTGCAAGGGAAGCTCGGCTTCCCTTAAAATTACGAAAATTAAATGGTTAAATATGTTCGGTTCTGTTGACATTTCATTGACTACAAATGTGTTAGAACACGTTCATCTCACAGACGAGTTCGTTCAGAATCAGCTTTATCACAAATCTACAGACTCGATGTTGTTCACTTCTCATACATTCCCGTTGTGCTGTTTTCTCATACAATCTCTGCTCAGTGCATTTGCCCGTAGACGCTCAGCGTCCATGCACTTCAATGGGACTGAGTGGAACAGTTTTTTCATTGCCTCAAAACTGGACGGTAATTGGATAAATGCCACGATGTTGTCCCGCCTCTGGATGCTCAGCGTCTCTGTGGGTGAATGGAGCTGTGGGCGGAGCTCAGCCAGGCCGGACGCTGGGCTTCCACGTGCTGATTGGAGGATCAGTCGAAAGGCTGAATCCTGTTTGATTGACAGCTATTTTCAGATCTACTCCTTCACTGACACAGTTCAGTTTAATACCGTTGCGCATTCTGCTGTGAAATGGAGAGAGAAACCACAATGAAATTACTTGTTCATTTCTTGCACTGTAAATAAAACACACTCATTGTACTTCCTTGTTTCAATTTAACATAATTTCAACGTTTTCTTGTTTAGTTGGTACGATACGGTCACTGACCATTTTCTTAAAAAGGAACAGAGGGACGAATTTATGTTTAAATACCTTGACTTTTTTTTTTTGTTTTTTGATGTAAGCTGCCAATGAGCTTCCCTTCTCTGAAAGACGAGCAGCCACCACAGGTATTGAGTAATAAGTTGGTTGTGAGCTGCAATTTTATTGTTAAATGTCACTAAATATCACACACTGAACTTTTAAATGACCTTCATGTAAAAAAAATGTGGGAAAAAAGGGAACAGTGATGTTCTGCAGGTCAAAGGTAATAGTAGAAAATGCTTAACAAATGCATACTTCACAAGCGTGACATTAAAATATCATTTAGTGAGTCCTTTTATTCCAATACTCAACTGCAGGATGATGCTTCTTCCTGTATTTTTTTTTTTTTTTATATTTGTGTGATACATTAAGATGTAAATTTTAGTGTACAGCATCTACATCAAACTTAAATGTTCCAACATTAGAGAAAATGTGTAAAAACAGAATGGGGAAATCCATAATTGCTGAGAACAGATGGCTTTCAGATGAGCTTTTCTTTGGTTTACATTATTATTTCAGAAAACCGAAAAAGAAGCAGCTCTGTGTTTGATGATTAAAGAATTACAGAGCCAAAGTTTGTCTACTGTGATCTGTGTCAGCTGGATATAAGACTACAGAGAGTGTCAACACTCATGGACTCAGAGGAACATCTCCCCAAGCTCGGGTATTAACTGTCCCCATGGTAACAGCTGTCGAACCCACCCCACGGCTCACACATGCATTTACACAGACACACACACACACACACACACACACACACACACACACACACACACACACACACACACACACACACACACACACAGTGAGAGCCCATTCATTGCTGAACCAATTCCAATTAGCAGCATCACAGAGTGGTTCACAGGAGACAAGCTGTGGTCTGAATCTGTACAAACATTACAACCTCCACAGAGACAGCCCAGGCTGCACAATGTACCTGTGTCATGTAGACCAGGAGTGTCAAACTCAGTTTAGTTCAGGAGCCACATTCAGTCGTTTGATATGAAGTGGGCCGGGCCAGTAAAATAATAACATAATATATAAACAAGTGGTGCCAGGCACAACAAACCCCACCCCTCGCACATATTGTAGCCTATTTTGGAATCGATCCAGCTGATGTCATCACGTCTATGCATGTGCTGATGTCAGCATAAATTGCCTCTATATATGTGCCAAGTTTGAAGAAAATTGAAATAAAATTGATGTTTTTATAGACATTCAAAATGCCACCCATTATAAGTAAATGAAAAAAAAAGATTTTAAAAATTAATTTTAAAAACATTTTAGTTTGACCTACTTTTTCCAAAATATATTGACATCTATTCTGGGTCACAGACAATCTATAAACCCAATTTGGTATGAATTCAACCAGTAGTTTTGCCGCTACAGACATTTGAAATTTCGGCCATTATAAGTAAATGGGAAAATTTTTTTTTATAAAAAATGTGAACTTTGACCTACTTTTCCCAAAATTTAATTAGATGTATTCTGGATCACTTGCAATCTATAAACTTAATTTGGTATGAATTCAACCAATAGTATTGCTGCTACAGACATTTGAAATTTCACCCATTATAAGTAAATAGGGGGGAAAAAAACTACCAAAAAAAAAAAAAAAAAAAATCAATAAAAATTTTAACTTTGACCTATTTTTCCCAAAATGTAATCAGATCTATTCTAGGTCACTGGCAATGTATACACCTAATTTGGTATGAATTCAACCAATAGTTTTGCTGCTACAGACATTTGAAATTTCACCCATTATAAGTAAATGGGAAAAAAAGCTTTAAAAAAAAAATCATAAAAAATTCAAACTTTGACCAACTTTTCTCAAAATACAATCAGATCTATTCTGGGTCACTGGGTCACTGGTCACTGGGTCACTATAAACCAAATTTGGTATGAATTCACCCAATAGTTTTGTTACTAGCGTTTTAGCAAAGAAACAAACAAGTTCTTATTTAAAGTTGTTTCTTTTTCTCTGAGAAAATATACTGTTGTTTTTAAACCTCAACTCTGTGGTAGATTTTTGTGGAAAATGTGCGCTGATGTTATTGTATTGAGTGTTTACCTGCACACTAGTATCCGGGTTATGTGGTTTATCATTAGTTTCAACCATACACTGGATGGGATGTTTACATGACACACAGAAATTTGGATTTCTATAATAAATACTGACCCGGTTACTCATTACTGCGGCTGTTTGTGCAGGGCATCTGTGATGTTTACAACATTACTTGGTCATTTGAGCTGACATTTTAGTTGTTACTGCTTTAAACATTCCGTCTCTGTTGAAAACAAGGCCGCTTTGGTTTTCTAGCAGACATGGCACTATTAAATACCACTGCAAAAAATATGGAAAGTTATTTAATCTGTAAGAAACTGGGATAAGATGAATACATGTAACAGTATCCATGTAACTGTTAGGGTATCTGGGTTTCCCAAAACCAGGATAATGTCTTATCGGGATGGGTGAAATAAGGATATGATGTTTACATGGCAAACAGAAAGAGGGGGTACTTCAAAACTCACAGTCATTAGGATATTGATGTGCATGTAAACACAGTCATTGACACAGCAATGATTGTAGTTCAGCCGATCTATAACCTGCATGATTTTCCATCACATTTAGAATCCCTTTAGCTCCTTTGGAACCTCAGTGAAGATGAAACTAAAATAGTATCTGATATTACCTGGTGGTCTCAGCCCTCACATGACGGGAACACTAAAAAAAAAAAAAATACTGGGTCAAGATATGTTGAGCTCAAACCATCTGTGAAAAAGCAGCAAATTTTTCTATTTTGACATTTTTTTTGGTGGGTTGCATCCATTATTAACATGCCTTTCTGTCAAATAGAGCCTTTTCCTCCAAACCAAAAGGCCAAGAATAAATGAACTAAACACCGCCTCTAGAGACGTCCCACCACTGCAGAGAACAGTGAAGTTGAAGGGTATTCATTTGCTTCCAACCAGCAAATTCAGTTCTTGATGCCACTAAATATCACACAGTGAACTTTAAAATCAAACCATAAACTGCCACAAGTCTGCAACTGCAGTGGGGTAATAACAACTACTTAAAATACCAGGTTGTATTCTGCTTACCTTTTAGTTCTGCATGACTGGCTTCACATACATCCACGTATGTTATAGTAATAATAATAATAAAGTCACAGAAACACAATAACCAATACAAACAAAAAACAGTCCGTTGTTGCAGTGTGTGATAATGAACATGAATTTTTTTTAAATCAGATGTGCAAGAATCAATCCCTTATAAAAGCAACGAGAATAGAAATAAGAATAAAAATTAACCCATAAAGATCCAAACATTCACCGGTGACCAAATCATCAACTGAACTAAAATTGTTCATTACCTGTTCACCTACTAATTCTATCAATACATGTAAATTATTGGTGTAAAACACAGTTTGTCATCTTTTCATGGTCATCAGATATGACCCATTTGGACGTTCAGAGGCTCCGTAGTGAACATGAAAACACCGTCATCTTCTACAACATTAATTCACCAGTAAAACCCATGGAGTTGGATCAATGACAGTGGATGGACACACTTATTTTATGTTCAGTCAATGACATCTTTGCTAAAAACGTAATTTTTTCTTCAGTTTTCTCTGTTTCTAATATAATAAAAAAAATGATATAAATAATTTCCACTTGTTCCATTGGCAGATTTTTTTGCTTGACTTAAGCAAAAAAAAAATCTGCCAATGGAACAAGTGAAAATTATCTTGGCCAGATTTCTTGAAATAAGATTTTCAAGATCTATAGTCTAAAAATAAGTTTTTATATATCACTTACAAGTTACTCTTTAGGTGATTATGTCTTATTTTAAGTGTGATGAGATATTTTGACTAGAAATGAGAAAAATACACTTGGTAAGATTTAGATTTTTGCAGTGCA
The DNA here is from genome assembly GCF_902148855.1 of Sphaeramia orbicularis. Lineage (NCBI taxonomy): Eukaryota > Metazoa > Chordata > Actinopteri > Kurtiformes > Apogonidae > Sphaeramia > Sphaeramia orbicularis. The sequence continues at coordinate 17,115,002 of NC_043966.1, forward strand.
CAGACTATGAATTTAAGAGTTTGATGACCTGGAGGAAAAACTATTTCTTAATCTGGTGGTTCTGCACCGGATGCTGCAGAATCTTCTTCCAGAGGGCAGAAGTGAAAAAAGTCCATGGTGGGGGTGTGAGGTGTCTTTGATAATGTTTCTGGCCTGGGACACACAGCGCTGAGGGGCAATTTGATGAAATTTCATGACAGTCCATTCAATAGTTGTCAGGATCACATATTTAATCACTCAAAACTACAAATGTGCACTTTCCTGTGGCTCCGAAAGAAAAGTCAAAGTCCATCCTCTGGGCTGTGGACATAACTTAATGACACTTATCCAATAGTTGTGAATCAATGTGCAGTACAAAAAAAAGTGAGATACTGTGTTTAGGGGCAAATGTCACTGACAGGTTTGTCTGCTCTGGCTCTACAGTTTTTTTCCCTCAAATACCAACTTCTGGAATTGTTTAATGCTGCTTAAAGACCATCAATAGTCCACATACTGATGGACTGATCACAGAGCATGAGGTTTCATACTAGGGCTGCACGATTAATCAATTTTAAATCGAAATCGGATTTTTTAATTAGTACGATTTTTAAAAAAGGGAAATCGTAAAATCGATTTCATCTCTCTCGTACCTGCGGGCCGCGCGCTTGCGGGCTCCCGTAGGCTCCTCCTCCTATCAGTGACAGCGGTCTGTCACAGAAGTCTGTGTAATGACCGGACTTTAAATCTGTTCATGAGCCCTCAGTACTTATAGCAATGTAAGCTGTGGCTTCACGCACGGATCCCGCAACTGAAATAGAACTACATGCGGATCATTCATCTTCCGTTGTCCCAGATCCGTACCGTACTGTCTTCTTCCGAACCGGGTCCGAGTCTCGGGGTCATCAGCGTCAAGCAGAGGAGCCCACACAGCCCTGTGCCCACACACATCCACCAGCTCCACAGATAGAATCCCTCCAGCGTGTCCTGGGTCGGTCTATTCCACGCACGGATCCCCCAGTTTAAATAGAACCGCATGTGGATCACTCATATTAACGTGGTCAACGCACACACACACGCACGCACGACTGATGCCTGTCACTGACTTACATTGGTATCACTTCTGTGGGCCCAGATACCCAGGAAAAAAAAACAAAACAAAACAAATATACATATACATATATATATATATATATATATGTACATATTTATAATTTAGTCCTCTTACTTGCTAAATTTTTCATTCACAAATGTAAGTTCTGTTACACAAAACCAAATATTATTTATTTTTTGAAAGATGTTGAACTTTATTTAAAGCTGTTAGATAAATGCGGAAACAAAAAGGCTATAAAAAACATAAGTATTTGCTCTGATTTGGACATTGTATTATATAGTGTATTCCCCCTGACAAACTTCTGTTATTTTCTTGTTGTATACATTGTTTGTATACTCTACTTCATTCAATAAAGATTTAATTAAGAATAAAACTTCTGTGGGTTCATCACGTGATCCCATCACAGATTTGAGGTCAGAGCAGTGCCTTGCATTGTTGGCTGCTCACGAAAATGGTGTGCTGACTTCTGTTGTCTTTTGTAGTTTTACCCAAAAATCGAAATCAAAATCGAAAATCGAGTTTTTAGAGGAAAAAAATCGGGATTTTTTTTTTTGCCAAAATCGTGCAGCCCTATTTCATACCTTCTACTTTCGGACAAACTACACTTTAAGTCACTGGAGCTGAATATGGGAACAGTTTACCACTCAACATAAGAGACTCATAATCATATGCCTCCTTCAGATCACAACTTAAACATTGGATGAAGGAAAACCAAGCCTGTGACCATCAGTAGATTGTCGTCACTGTGTTGTTGTGTGTGTTTTTACGATGTTTTGCCTTTTTGTCAACTGTCTTTCTTGTCACCTGCCTAGGGACTACAGAGGGAAATTAGCACTGTTGCTACAATCTGGCATATTTACAGCTGCAGTTGTTGTAGATGTTCATTAATCTGCACCATCCCAAATAAATAAATAAATAAGGTTTTCAAATTACAGTCACAGAAAAAATTATTAGACCATCAAAAGTCATGAAAAACAATGGTTATGAAATCAAGTACTAACTCCTGTGTGTATCATGTGACTAAAACAGACAGAAAAGAAAATATGGAATGCCTAAAAGCACTGTTTTTGTCCGTACAATGCCATAGATATTGATGTAAGAACTGAAGTGATTTTGGTTATTATCAAGAAAACATGGAAAATGGATAGATATCAGCTCTGAAATTAAACTCTTATGAGCTATTTTTGTTGTTAGCATTATATTTGTCCAAACAAATGTACCTTTAATTATACCAGGCATTAAAATGAACAAGAAATTGAAGAAAACAAGTATGGTTTAATCATTTTTTCCACAACTGTACATGAATGATTGGTGACAGAGGGTCACACATGGCAAGACATCGCACTTGGTGGAATTTCAACAACTCAGTCTTGTCTCCAAAAAAGAAAAAATGCAAAACCACATGTGGGAATTCTATCCAAAATGCTCCCCAGACATTAGACTTGAGTTGTTTGTGTTCTGAGTTTCACTTTCATTCACTGTAGGTTGCTGTTGCTGCTGTCAATGTCAGTAAAGACACATTTCATACTGTAGGATGTGGACTAGCACACAGGTCCAGAATATAAATAAATCTGCCAGACCTTCAGTAAGGATAGAGCCAGTTCAGATCTCTACAATCTGTACGTACAATATAAAAAAAAACAATCAAAAATAACATTGAACTTTGGCTTCGGAGCTCATTCTAAACACAATAATAATTACTGTAGTAGAGCCCAATCGATTAATCGTCCGGCCGATTAATCGGGCCAATTATAGCATATCACCAATTAATCAACATCGGCCAATATGAAGCCGATATATAAACCTTTTTTTGCTGCGTGGAGATTCTGTCACTCACTGCTCCTGTGTGTGTGTGTGTGTGTGTGTGCTGCCCGGAGAATAAGAGGAACTTTAAAGCGAGTTAGTTTCACTTTCACTCCTGCTTGGACAATGACGCTATCACCCCCACCCCGGCGAAAATCATGGACTGCTACTGCGTGCTCTGACAAGGATGGACCGTTACCCCCCCCTCCATCTTATGAAGTATTCACCCCCCCACACACACCCATGTCCGTGCACTTCCTGTCTACCTCACAGTTTCATTCTACCAGCAGGCCTGGGTGTTAATAGTGTAGGGGAGACTGGGGACAGTTGTAACACGGGTCAGTTGTAACTCTTGCAGTTGCTCCAATAATGGCATAAAACCCTTAAAGCAAATGTTAATAACAAACTTCTTTTTTTAAAATGTGAAAGTTGGTTTTCTGACCCATTTAAACCCATCATGTTCTTGATTTTTCAATGATTTACACTCATAAGGTCAATATCACTTCGATCCAAACACTCCATTAATTTAACTTAGATGAATATTGTCAAAACAGAAATTAAAACTATGGAATGAACTGCTGCTGCACATTAGACAGGCCTCCTCACTGTCTAATTTTAAAACTCTTCTTAAAACCCACCTCTTCTCTTTGGCTTTTCACACCGCGTAGGTTGTTGATTTTATGAGCATGGATATTTTATCTGGGGTGATCTATCGATCTATCGATCTATCTATCTATCTATCTATCTATCTATCTAGTCTGTGTTTATGATACATTTGTGTCTTAGAAGAAAATATACAGATTATTTTTGAAGAAAGAATATTATTGCTTTTGTTTTAAGCACAGTCTTTTTTTTGTGATGGCAGCCCATAATGACATCTGTTATGTTAAATTCCAAGAGAAGAAAAGTAAAAAGATGTGATAATGAGTTCAGAAGTTTTTTGGTTTTTTTTTTAAACTGAAGGTGTAATACAGAATTATTTGATAATTTACAATACAGGTGGTGCATTTTTGCATTTAAGATTATGTATTTTACAAAAGTAATGATTATAATTTTTATTCATACTATAAACAAATGGTTTGTTTATGGTGGAGTACACTTCGAAATTGTTCACCGTGAGGGAAAAGATTCAGATGAGTAATCACAGAAAGACTTACGGATTTGTGATACTTAGGCTATGAGTCAGTGTGACAGCCCTGCACCTTTTGGCCACTAGGGGCACTGTCAGTTTTCTATCTATCTATCTATCTATCTATCTATCTATCTATCTATCTATCTATCTATCTATCTATCTATCTATCTATCTATCTATCTATCTATCTATCTATCTATCTATCTATCTATCTATCATGTTTCGTTGTGTTTTAATCTTAGTATTTTATCTTTTTATTATGTTTTATTGTGTTTATTTTACTGTACAGCCCTTTGGAAACCTTTGTGTTTATTCTAATTTGTGCTTTATAAATAAAAATGGATTGGATAAATTATATATATATATATATATATATATATATATATATATATATATATATATATATATATTTTTTTTTTTTAATTATTAATGAAAGTAAATTTTTACAGATTAAGATTATGAGATGATTTTCAATTCAGATGCAATGAGTCCTCTATGGTGTGTAGTGTCTTCTACAGGATCCATTTCTCCTCCAGGACTTCTGGTATTTCTCCTTTTGACCCATCTGTTAGTGCTCGGTGTCTCTGACAAACCTCTAAACGCCCCTGGAGGCAGATGGGAGGAAAACTACCCTTTTTGGACTAAACACACACTCTATAACCTCCTGTACGCTCTTAATTCAACACTTTACCTACTCTCTGTCCTGAGAATAAAACTTATTTCTTGTCTTGTACTGAATGAACTCAGTGAACAGTTTTTCCTGTTTTTATATCAGACCACAGTGAACACACAGTATATTATTCTATAATCACAATAAGGCAACAATGTACCTGTCAAATAATAAAACCTGTGAACATCAGGTTGCTTTTGTAAAAGAAGGATTGATTCACAGAGGCAGAAATAGGTAGGATGAAAGAAAACATATCAAATATTTATAAAACCATAATTTATTGAAGGCTCCATAATGTATAAAACCTTTATTTTTTCTATTCAACATCAGAGACATGATTCATATGTAAGATGGAGGTAAAAGAACCCTTTCACCCCTCAACCTTATCTCACAATGAACTTCTCAAAAGTAACTTCTACTTTTATTTTAACCCATAAAGACCCAAACAGCCACTGATCGACTAAAACCATCTACCGATCTAAAATGTTAAACAACTTCTGAATCACTAATTCTATCAATACATGTTAATAATTGGTGTGAAATGCAGTTTGTCATCAGATATGACTCATTTGACATTCAGAGGTTACGTAGTTACCGTGGAAACACCATCATCTTCTACAACAGGGGTTCCAAACTCATTTTAGTTCAGGGGCCACATTCAGCCCAATAGGATATAAAGTGAGCCGGATCAGTAAAATAATATAAATAATAGGATAAGTGTCAACTTCAAAGTTTCCTGTGCTTTTAAAAGAAAAAAGTTAAATTCTATAATAAAAATGTCTACATCTATGAACTGTACTGGAACATATCATGAACAAATATGAACAACCTAAAAATTCTTAAGAAAAATAAGTGCAATGTTAACAATATTACGTCTCAGTTTATTATTTATACATGTGCATTACAACTTACAGATCACAGTGGATCAAAAATGCCTAAAACATTTAGTAACAGGCAGAGTATTGGTACAATTCTACATACTACTCTTAAGACATTTCAGGTTGTTCATATTTGTTAAAGTTATTCACATTATTTGTAAAAGGCTAGTCTGTAAATGTAAACATTTTTGTGTAATTTAACTTTTGTTTTACAGTAAAATAAAGAAAAATTTACAGTTTTCATTATTTATAGGTTATTATTTATTGGATTTTATTGGTGTGACCCACTTTAGATTAAATTGACTTAAAACGATTTTCACGTCCTTGATCGTTAATATCTTCAGTGTAATTTTGGCATTTCACAAATTCATCCCAGGGGCCAGATTGGACCCTTTGGTGGGTCGGTTTTGGCCCCCGGGCCGCATGTTTGACACCTGTGTTCTACAACATCAATTCACCAGTAAAACCCATGGAGTTTAATCAATGACAGTAAATGGACACACCTGGTATATGTTCAGTTAATGATAGATTTTTGCTGAAAAAGTCCCTTTTTCTTTAGTTTCCTCTGTTTTTGATACAATAATCCTCATCTTTAATCTAAGATTTTATGAACATCTGTATGATCAGTGAATTAAATGGAGGAAAATACATGATGTTCACTGAAAAAAAACACAAAATACACAGGATTATGTCATAATTAGGGCTGGGCAAGTTAACGCGTTATTACCGCGCTAACGCATTCATTAAATAACGCCGACAATTTTTTAAATCTCCCGTTAATGCTGTTCTGCCTTTCAAGCCAGTCTTAGTTCATTTATACATAAGGACTCTTATTTTGAAACTCATGCTTTTATTTTGGCACTCCACACGCACAAAGTGCCGGTGCTCTGTGTGAACTGCACGTAGCTGAGAGGAGAAAGCAAACTTTCCGAGTAATGCTGAATCAAACTTTGTGTAACTCCTGCAGAAGCAACGCCTGTATGTATCAATCATTCTGTTGTTTGCTAAATAATTTCACATGCAAACGTGCCGTTAGAAACATGTTTATGACTTTATTTTGGATGTGTTTATTACAATGTGTTATTAACATGTTTAAGCTAATTCGTTTATGCTAGCAGTTGGAGATGGGTTGCTAATTCTTTATGCAGGCTCATGTTACGTTTATGTAAATTCATTGGTTGTGTTTAGGTATAATATGCCAGCCTTTGAACAAACCTTTACCTATTTACGATGTAATTAGCTCGATGCTAACTTGAATGGGAAAATCCATAGACACGCTAACGATTAGCATTTACAGATTAACTTAAGATTTACGTCTTTTTATCCAGCAACAAAGGTTCACATCAGAGGTATTTCATACTATTCATTCTTACAACAACTGAACATAAAATACTCACAGATTTTGGGGCCATTCAAACAGAGTGAAAGAAATGTGTCTGTTAGTTCCTTCTTATGTCCGAACTGACTACAGGAACACCGCAAGGACAAAACATACGTTAGTGCAAATTATTCCGACCACTAGAGGGCCCCCTTTGCTTGCTTTGAACAACTGAACATCACATATTATTGGGCTTATTAGTATTAGTACTTATTAGTGGGCTTAAGACTCTTGTCAATCACTCACAAGCAGAAATAAACTGGTGTGGACATAAACATGGAGAAAAGTACCGGTCTGTTCCAAGGACATTTTCATTTTAAATGTCTTCAGATGGTGGGGTTGAGAAGGACACAGTTGTTTGGAAGCACTGACATGTGGAATTATTTTTATCACCGGAGTACTTCAAGTCTGAAATATCACTGAAAGGCAATAGGCAACCCCCCCCCCATATAACTATGTGATTAATTGCAGAAATCCACTCGATTAATTGCGATTAAAAAATTTAATCACTGCCCAGCACTAGTTATAATCAATTGTGATAAATCACTTAAGAAAAGTAAATATAGAAGAAAAAAATATTTTGGAACTGCCCTAAATGTAACACTGGGTCTTTTTGGGTTAATGTCTTATAACTTTCTAACTCAGCACATACAGCTCCTTCTCCTTATTCCTTAATATCCCAACGAATAACGCTATATTTAAAGAAATAACCGCAACTTCTCTTCTCATAGAATCCAATTTTTGTGAATATTTTCCAGTTTTTGCCATATTTGTTGTGGATGCAGACAGATTTGATTTATTACATCTCAGATAAACCTTCTTGTATAAATGTGTGACCCAATATTTTGAGCTGCCGCTGTAAAGCTCTCGACATATTGCAGAAAGGCTTTTTTTCCCCTCAACCTTAATATAGTAGCTCATAAACTGAACAGCTGCGGCAGGAAAGACTAAACTTCCCTGCTTTGCAAAGCCATGTTTTCTGAACTGGCGGGGATATTTGTATGAAAAAAAAAAAAAAAGTCCGTAAGCTACCAATATGATGGATTTTATTAGTTTTTTTTGCCTGTGGTCGTGGTTGTCCCCTATTTCTCTCTCTCTCTCTCTCTTCATTTTCCATTTGTCCGGCTCATAGTCCACACAGTTGGAGATACCAGGGCTCATTTTCCTTCGTCACAGGAAGCTATTTTCTCAAGATTACCTCGAAGAGTGTGAACTTTTGAAAGACGTAATCCTTCACAGGAAGAAATGGAAAAAGTTTTCTCCCATTGTTCCCATACTGTCTTGGATCAGTTTCCTGTCTATAACCTGGTATTGACCGGGTACAAATCCTAAAAATAACTCCTCCAACATAAATCACTTGACAAGCTTTACTTCTTATCTGGTAACAATTAGTGACGCTAGTTTGGACAGAACAAAGTCTGTGGTTGTCTGAAAAAAGAAGAAATTTGAGGTTTTATGTTAGCGTGTAGTTGGTGTTGAAATTGAAATTCAAGTTACATTTTGTGTTGTTGTCTTTTCCAAAATACCAGAAAAATATTCAATATATTGGGTGTGCTTATGAAACTATAGTAGTAGTAGTTTATTTGGCTGTTAATTACTTTCAACAACAAACAAAAACAACATATTCATTGTTCCATATATAATGTGACCAAACAGGTTTAGGCTGAAGTTAAGGCTTATTTTGCCTAAACCTATTTACAGTTAACACAATGTTTCCACATGAAAACAAACAAAAAAAAAATTTAATGTAATCATTGCTAAATATACAACAGAAGAGAATACATATTTAATTTAGTTCAGATTAATCATGTACTTATCTCAATTACCAATATTGATCCTAGTCTTTTAAACAAGTATTTTCTTTATTCAGTCTATGTTTTTGAACAATACTTAATTTGTACATCTTTTTAAAAGTCCCTAAAAACAGGACATGGGGCTAAAAATTCAAACCAGATGTAGACTAATGTTATGAAGCAAGTTTGGAAGCACTTTGGATCGATTTTAAAAATAAATATTTACTGAGATAAAAGAGAAACTATTGTTCAGATAATACACATTTTTATATTAGTTTGCATTGTTTTTATACAAAAATCCGCATGGAACACGGTTAAAAGGACACAAAAATTACACTGTACTATTTTTTTTAATATCTCTATTCTGTCACAGGTACATTTTGGGAATCGAACTAATTATGCAAGACTTGTTTAACAAAAATGACAGCTGTTGTAAAATAATTTGTGATTTATTTGTGTTTAAATGGGCAGGTTCCGCGTGTAACACAAGTGGACACAATGGGTTACACACAAAACCTGGAATGAGACTGAGATTCATGAAAAACAAACATGTCTGGATTAGAAAAACCATTAGGATTGTCAAATTTAACACAATGTCTTTATTTATAGTAGTATATAAGACCATTTTAAACCATGTTTCCAGATCAAATGCACTGACACCTAGGTAGTTTTTCTTGTCCCAATTCTGGCCCCAACATGTTATTTAAAATTCATTAATTTTGGGATGGCTCAGAGCAAGAGTATAATTTTTTTGCATTTATCTGAGGTCACCATTAGGTACATCCTGGGGGGAAATATGTCTAAATTTCTCTCTTATTACTGGGTCTAAAAAGTTGGAAAAGTACCAGGTACCAAAATGAACTAATAAAATTTATTTGCACCAATTACATACTGGGTCCCAGTTACACTTCATCTAGAACAGGGGTGTCAAACTCATTTTAGTTCAGGGGCCACATTCAGCTAAATTTAATCTGAAGTGGGCCGAACCAGTAAAATAATAACATTATAATTTATAAATAACGTCCACTCCAAACTTTTCTCTATGTTTTAAAACAAAAAAAGTAAATTTACATTATGAGAAGGTTTACATTTGCAAAGTATCCTTTCAAACAATGTTATTAACATGAACAAACTGAAAAAATAAGTGTAATTTTAACAATATTATGCCTCAGTTTATCATTTACATATGTACATTGTAACTTACAGATCACAGTGGATCTACAAACACACAAAACATTTAATAACAGGCAGAACCTTGTTAAAATTGTATGTACTTCACGTAAGACATTTCAGGTTGTTCATATTTGTTCAGTTTATTCACATTTTTTTGTGAAATTAAACTTTGTTTTAGTGTAAATACATGAAAATATTTACATTTACGAAGAGAAAAAGTTGGAGTTGTCATTATTTTTATGTTATTATGATCATATTTTACTGGTCCTGCCCACTTGATATTGAATTGGTCTGAATGTGGAACCTGAACTAAAAGGATTGTCACTATCTTAGTGTAATTTTTGCATTTCTCAAATTCGTCCCAAGGGCCGAACTGGACCCTTTGGCGGGCCGGATTTGGCCCCCGGGCCGCATGTTTGACACCTGTGATCTAGAATAATTCACCTTGTCACAATTTTTTCATGAGAAGAGGTAAAAATATTTAATCCCACCCTTATGGGCAACAGTGTGTATCTGACAAATTCAGCCAGAAATCATGTTCGCAGATGAGGCAGCGAATTACTATATTTTTTTGTATTAAGTAACATTTTAATGTTCATATATGGCCTGTTGTTGGAAACATTGGATGTGATGTGAGAAGATGAGTCAAAATTAAATAACAGGCTATAGCTGAAATGTGTAAATGCAGAAATGTTGCATATTAGGGTTAAATCTGTCAGCCTGTCCCAGGGCAGCTGTGGCTACAAATGTAGTTTACCAGCACCAGAGTGTGAATGCGAGAGCGAATGAATAATGGGTCAATAATGTAAAGCGCTTTGGGTGTCTAGAAAAGCGCTATATAAATCCAATCCATTATTATTATTATTATTATTATTATTGTTATTATTATTATTATTAAATCACCACTTACCTACTCAGCTGAACCGATATAGTTTACGTTGTGTTTTTATTAGATTATAAAAGTTTAATACATGTATTTTGGCCTTTTCTGCCAGCTTGTAACCTTAAGCCAAGTTCTACAACGACAGGGATGTTAAGGGGTTTAAGAATGACAAAAACAACAATTAAACTGATTTTACAGTTAAGACCATTTGAAAAAAACTGCAAAATTCCTGTTGTGTTACGTAAAACCCAAATAAAGGCTTCAAACTGTCCAACTGAATAGACTATTCACTAAAAGGATCCATGTAAGCATCACATTTTTCCTGCAGTTTCTTGGGAGTACAGAGACTTTCTTTTTCCCACGAAAAATAAAAAATAGCCCTAAAAAATCCTGGGCTTTCAGCTGCATAATCCTCCCTGAGGCCAGCGTCTTCAGGTTGTTCATATGAAGTTAAAGACATCAATGCACTGAATCAGCCTCTCAACTTCTATTGACTCTCTGAGCTTAACAACTCATCGATCCGCCTCCTACTGACCTCATCTGATCTGCTGCTCCACACTTCTGCTTTAAACCAATTAATCTCACACTCGTCTTCTGCTCAGGTGATCAGCACCAACACAAACAGCAGGCAGGTGAGGTAACAGCCTGTAAATAATCACAATCTGATGGAAGAGGTTTGCATGTTTTCCCCTTCAGACACAAACATATCAAACTAGTCTCCCCAGGTTTAGAATTAACAAAAAGGCAATAGCTACTGCCAGTAATGTAGCACGAAATATTGGTTTGTCCATTACCACAGAGCCAATCAAATGTTAGCATTTGTACTGTGACAATAAGCAGTAAGGACATTTAGTTGCCACAGATCCAATCATGCGTACTGTTCCATGAACTCATTAACCTCTTGTTGCCTCAGTACTGTGGTGATATATGGTGTATACGCCCTGTACACACGACAGTGACATTATGTCAATCTGCAAAAGTTTAACCCTTTCATGCATGAATTATGAGAACCTTAATCAAAATTTTTTCCTGAGTGTTTTTATTCCTCTTTAGGCATGAAAAAAACAATGCAATTGAAAATTTTCTTCTGAAAAATAAATAAAAATAAAATAAAAAAAATAATTAAAAAAAAAAAAAAAATGAAAAAATACCTAAAAAAAAAAAAAAAAAAAAATCTTATGAACCTATTTTTAATGAAGTTGCAAAAATGTCCACTCAGCTGGACACCACACGTTTAATTTTTGATGTACAGAAACATGTATTTACTGATAAATTGTGTGAAAACTATGGGGAGGGCTTGTGATGCTGGGGGTTAATGCTCAGGAGAGATCTACATAATGTTACCAATGCATGTCAGAAAAGATATGTAGTGTCTTAAATCTTTAATAAAGATAAGTGTAAAAACAACAACAACAACAACAACAGCAAAAAGAACAACAAAATCCATGAATATACAAGAGAACAGCTGTGGAATAGCTGTCCACCGTAGTAACCAGTATGCATGAAAGGGTTAATATCATTTCGGCCTTTCGTCCACATGACACCAGTGTTGTTGGTGCCCCGAAATGGTATTTTTGGAGAACAGGTCCCAGAGTGGAAAAATCTCACAACGTCGCCGTCGTGTTGCCGTATAGATATGCGAAACATGACTTTATGGAAACGATGACGATATAGTACCACATGACTAGAAGAAGAAAACCCCGAATGTAACCTCATGCACATGCTCAGTACATTCTTCTGTGACTTTAGTGTATCCTGTGGCTCTGTCTTTGTTTGTGTACAGCGCCACATATTGGTGTGACAAACGCATTACAACGTTTTAACTCAGTTTTCCTGTTTCCACCTGGATGCAGATATTTCTTGAAACAACACGTATATGGACGTGGAACTTTTAGTATCAGCAAAAGAAAAATACCACGAGCGTTGTTGTCTGGACTTAGCCTCCAGTAACTGGTCCCCTAGACCAGGGGTGTCAAACATGCGGCCCGGGGGCCAAATGCGGCCCGCCAAAGGTTCCAATCTGGCCCGCGGGATGAATTTGCAAAGCACAAAAATTACACTTAAGATATTAACAATCAAGGATGTCGAAGTCGTTTTTGTTCAGGTTCCACATACAGACCAATGCGATCTCAACTAAAATAATAGCATAATAACCAATAAAAAATAATGACTCCAAGTTTTCTTAGTTTAATACGAAAAACATAATATTACATTAAATCTGTACATAACTAATGACAACTCCAAATTTTTCTCTTTGTTTTAGTGTAAAAACTTACATGAAATAATGAAAATATTAACATTTACAAACTATCCTTTAACAATAAAATGCGAAAAACATGACATTTTGAAAGTGAAATTTTAACATTATTCTTCCTGTTATTAAATATTTTGTGCCTTTTGTTGATCCAATCTGTTAATATGCATGTATAAATGGTACGTTGAGGTGTAATATTGTTATTTTTCTCAAGAAATGTCAGTTTTTTTTAGGTTATTCACATCATTTTTGTTTGGATAGTTTGCGAATGTACATATTTTTATAATTTAATTTTGATTGCATTAAAACAAAGAGAAAAATTTGGAGTCGTCATTATTTACAGGTTATTATGCTATTGTTTTACTGGTCCAGCCCACTAGAGATCAATTTGGGCTGAATGTGGCCCCTGAACTAAAAAGAGTTTGACACCCCTGCCCTAGACTGTTCCTGGAACTGGATAGGCACATGGCATGTGGGATGTTTACAACCACAGTACTGTGGCAGCAGGGGGACAGGTTACCAATCTACACATATAACGAGGGCGCTGATTGGCTCTGTGGTAATAGACAAATGAGAAAGTTAGTCCCACAGTACTGTAGTCACCACATAAAAAAAAACATCAACAAAAAAAACTACATTATGAACTACATTAACTGAACTACATTAAAAACTACATTATGACCTCAAAGTATAAGAGTACAACTGCAGTCTCAAAGTGACGTTCCTGACACCTGTGAGTCAGAATTTAATCATTTCTACTTGTCCGCTCAGCCTCAGATATTTACTATCTTCACTCAGAAAACTACAGTTCATGCAGGGTTCTGACATTTATGGCTCTAATTTTGCATTATACTGGCTTTTCATGCATACATTTACATGCAAATTAGCAGGACATGGGTGTGCTTCGCTATAATCTTGGTGCAATAAATCAAGACTAGCTGTTGCTCAAGGTCTCTGATTTCTCTTTGTGTATTCCAGTAGCATTTTGGCTGCAGCCTCAGAAAAAACTAGCTGGATTTGTTTTCATTTTCTTATTGCTTTGTTGGATCAGACTGCCTGAGTTTGGTTTTATATTTCTGGATATTTGCTCTCAGTTAAAGAAAATAAAGATAAAACTACATTTGTAGATTTTACATACAGCATTTGGATTTGATGTACAACTGAAAGGTTTTAGTATTTAACAGGTGCTTTACTGATACTACAGACACTGAGAAAATAAAGCAATAAGCCCCAATGATGCTGTGGTTTACTGTGATTTTAGAGACAGTCTGATGATGCCAAGGTTTCCTAAAATAAACATAATGGCAACAGCAACAAAAATTCTATTAATGTTATATGACAAGTTTTTTTAAAACCCTATTTTTGATCAGGTGGTTTAATTATATATTTAGTGCTTCTTTATGATTGAATAATATCAATCTAATATCAGTATCATGTCCTCAGCCCATAGAAATCAACTTTCACAATAACTGTAAACCATGAAGTGATAAAAATCAGTGTATATTCTTTAATTCGGTTACAAAATCTATTCATTTTGCTTTAATCAGACAATGTAAATCAGGTGAAACTACTACTATTTTTTATGATTTTATTTGCTTGTTTATCCTTTAAGTTGTCTTCCCTCTTGTTTAAGTGCAATTTATTGCCTTCCAAAATAATAAAACTATACTGCTATGCAGATTATTTTCAGGTTTTTTCCACAGGAATTCAAGTTTAGTTTTTAGTCCAAGGTTTTATTCATCCTCCTTGTCACATTTCCACTCTGAATAGTAATAATGGCCTTTTTTTTTTTTTTTTTAACATATGACAACTACAACATTGTTGTTTATCGCTAATTATTCACTCACTAACTGTCGATCACCTAAAGATCTATGATTAACTAAATTTTCCATCCTGTTAGATTGCATAACAATTTAATGGAACACATTTTGCTTCCATCTGTCCTCTGTATTTTGCAATTCTGAATAATTATTTTGTGTCCCTGTGCACAGTCAATATGACTTTTCCCATTAATTATGAGGCCAGAATTTTACTGATACCCAGAAGGACTCATTTATAACCCAAACATGTAGGAGCTGAAAGTCACACAGACACAGTGGAGCGCACACATGACTGATCAGGATGATTAACATTTATTAACATTAATATTTGTCTGGATATTAATTCCTCTTTTCTGGTACAGGTTTGTGAGCCTCTGGAAAAGTCAGTATTAGCCTGAATGGTTGTCTCTTGTTGGGGTTGTTGTTTGAGTTTGAAAGACATTGACATTGTTTTGGTAACTCATAAAATGCATCAAACCGACCTGTAACAGAGTTTCTGTACAAATAACAAATCCACAAAAGTATATATCTATATCTATATCTGTCGTTTCTGACTCTTACAGCTCCTCAGTTTTTAATAACCAGTTGTTAGGTGCTGTGCACTATTTTTTCTAGTCTTTTTCTCCTTTTGACTTTGGTCTATTTTTGAGTGATAATTTTAGAGAGATTTTACCTAGTTGATTGTGTTTCTCTATGTTAACTACTTTTGTGTCCTTTGTCGTAGTTTTCTCATTTTTATGTTTAAACTTAGTTGAGCACCCGTGGGGGGGCTCTCTCTCTCTCCTCCTCCTCTAGCGATGCAAGCGTCCAGAGCGTGTATGTCGAGGAGCGCATCTGCTCCAGTCAGGTTGCTGCATGCCAGCGTAGCTTTTCGTTAGCCTTTTGTTAGCTCTTCTTTTTAGTTTGGCCAGGTGGATCCGGACGTCCTGTTTTTGCTTTTTCTTTCGTTAGGACTTATTTTGTGGTTTGTTCTTTTAATAGGGTAGCGGTGCGCTGGCACCTTCTATGGCCCTGTATAGGGTTGGCCTGTCCAGCGTACTATCTTTATGTTTAGTTTGCCGGTCCACTCTGGTCTTTTCTTTTGTTACTTTGCGCATGAGGTTTTAAAGGGTGGGTTTCTGCTTAATTAAAAGCAGCTTGTTTCTACAGAAAGAAGTGAACTGACAAAGAACGAAACAAAAATAAATCAAATACAGCAGACCTCCGCCAAGGCAGATCAGTAGACCCCCCCCCCCCCCCCCCCCCCCGATCACCACTAAAATTTAATCATTTGTTCCTTGTGCCAGTATCAACATTTCCTGAAATTTTCATCCAAATCCATCCATAACTTTTTGAGTTATCTTGCACACGGACAGACAGACAAACAAACCAACGCCAGCATAAACATAACCTCCTTGACGGAGGTAATAAAATATGTTCTTTTGAATTATACTCCTTTGACTCCGGTGTCCTTTGTAAATATGTTTCACCTTCGGGTTGTAACACCAATGTCTCCCCCAGTGTTTTCTTACAGTCCTCCTTTACTCCTCTAACCTTTACTGAAAGGTTAGAGAGGCGGGGCTATGACATCATCATTTTAGAAAAGTTGTGGTGTGGTCGTACAGACGAAGACACAAAATTGGTGTTTTCAAATGAATCCAGTCTGGGACCCAGTTTCAAAAAGTTGCAGTTTCAGTGACTGGGAACGCTGGTTTTGTGTGGACGAAAGGCCTGTCGGATACAAAACTTTTGCGGATACGACTGAAGCCGTCTTCGTATGAACACACCCTAAGCTGTTCAGGAATTGGATGGAGGTTTCAGTTCTGTTACATTTACCTTAAATGATCATATTTTGAATCACAAATTCTGTGTTTGTGAAATTAATACATAAGAACTTGACAGTAGGAGGACACTGGATTTAATGGGCAGGTAAAAAGGCTGAGAAATACTGGTTTTCTGGTAAATTATGCGTGAAATGCTCAACGCTAAAATAAATAAAAATAAACTCAAATACATGAGAGTAATCACTGGAAACAAGTGGACTGATGCATCTCGCTGCCGTCTTGGGTCTATTATTCTCTGCTGTGGCATCAGTGGCACATCGAGTCAGGATTTTGATCAAATGGTTTCTGTGAAAAGCAGCTGAAGCAATTTTCTCCACACTGCAATTTAGAAAGCAAGATGCACAAACAATCTGAGCTGAAGTGGAGAAGAAAACACAGAAATCTCATTCTCACTGTGATTTCGAACACACACGGCGAATGCTGGGAAATATTCCCTTCTCTCTGGGAAGAAGTAGAACAAGACAATGTAATAAGCAGCAGCATTTATTTACTTCCTCAACCCCCCCACCCACCCACCCATCTGCACGACTCGGCATCAAAACCACCTGAGACTCTATTAAGCTGCTGTTTAATCACCCACGTGCGGAGAGAAGTGAAGCGCCCGCCTGGTGGGATTGACAAAAATATAAAACAAAAATAAGTCAGAGAACTTCAGGGAGTTGTGTGTGGTCCTGGGGAGTTTCATTCACCAGTTGGGTTCACATGGATCTACCTACTGCGCAAATATACTCCAAACCCATTAAAGGAGCCTTCAATTCATCATTTTAGAAGGATTCTTCTGCATTTTATGACAAAAAAAAATGTTTTGACTCAAATAACTGTTGCACAGGAGTTCCAGGCATGCATGAGTTTTTCAAAAGTAAGTTTACTAATGTATATGAAAGAAAAGTGGGTAAAGAAGGTTAATATTTTGCTGCATATTGATGATTGAGTTCAAATCCAAGAGAATTCATGGAGAAGTACCTTCTCACTGAACTGGAGGGAATTTGCCGGGCCCAGCATCATCTGTTATTGTTATTATAATTTGTACATACTGTACATGGTATATTTTCTGTGCAGAGATGGAAATATAAAAGACAGTTAATGCAAGCACACTCGTTTGTACTCTTTTATTCCCTCACCCAATGAGAATCGATAAGAGAATGGATAAGGAATCAGATCGATAAGCAAAATCGATAATGGAATCGGAATTGTTAAATTCTTATCGATTCCCATCCCTAAATATATTACCCTTCTATCTCGTACTAAATTTAAAAAATAATTGGATTTCCTGGTGTGTCCACACAAACCGCAACATGTTTCTTCTTCTTCGCTTGTTGTAACGTCAGTCAACATCCGGTTTTTTAATTCACCTGACTCTAGTTGCGAAAAAAGGTCTTTCCATCACAGTTTTGCGTGATATGCCATTTGTGCTACACCTGAAAAACCACCTTGCCAGCGCAAAAACTTTTAATCAAAAAATGAGACTGTCATTTTTCCATTAGGTAAAATTTTATGCACAAGTTATATTTGCGCAATTTGAGAGTCAATAGAAAAGGGACTAGTGTGCCTAAAAACATGCCTAAAATATAACTGCTGGAACTGTAAATAAATAAAACAATCAACAAATAAAATAATAATGGGGGGTGACCAGTGTTCGTTAACATTAACATTAATTGTCTGTCTCATTCTGTCCCTGTACACTATATATATATATGTATACGAGCAAGGAATGGATGAACATGTGAATATAAAGTTGGAGATTGTTACTTAAACACAAGCTATAAATAAAAAATAAAGTTGTCTTCTGAAGAGGGGTGGTGGTGGCAGGTTAAAAAAAAAACAACAAAAAACAAAAAAAGATTAACATTTATTGCCCAGGGTCCCACATAAGCAGCAGTTTGAAGTCAAAAAGGCAGGTATAGTAAGAGGTTAAATAACTAAGTGGGGAATTACTATTAGTGAATATTATTGTGTATAATAATGTAAAATTTCCATTGGGCTTATGGGACTAATGTAATGCGTCAGATGCCAGCCATCCCTAATCAGGTCATCATTTCCATTTAGCAGCCGTCTGAATTCATCTTTTTTTCTGAACTGCATCATGGTAGTTAGCTCTTGATTAGTGACAAATCAGTCATCATCATGCTACCTCACGTTACACTGTGGGATAATTTCCTGTGTGGAGAAAACGTGGTGCTTTCACTCGCAGCCCACATTAATCAGACTCAGACTCAAACTCAGCTTTGTAGTCATTCGATCAAAGGAACGTGATAGAACGAAAAATAGTTACCCAGGTCTTGGTTTTGTAGCGTAGAAGATAAAAGAATAAAATATAAAATAAAATATATAAAAGGTAAATAGGGTAGAATAGAAACTATCATTAAATGTTCAAAGAAAATAGAAAATAATGATAATAATAGTAATAATAGTAATCATAATAATAATAATAATAGTTTAGTGTTTGTGAATTGAAAGAATAATGCTGTGTTTACCTCTGGCATATTGAGAGACAAATAATATTCAGAAGAATATTTCCCCAAAAAGTTGGGACAAAGTAAAATGTAAATAAAAACAGAATGCAGTGATTTGTAAGCCTCACAAACCCAAAAGTTATTCACAAAAAAACATAGAAAACATATCAAATCTTAAAATTATGAAATGAAATGGTAATAGAGAGTATAATAACATCTTCTTTATCATTATTTAAAATGCATCTGAAAAGGATTGTAATTTACAAAACATGTAAGGCTTTATATCATCTGATTTGTATTTTTTTTTTTTTTTTTTACTTTAGATTATTATTTCAGTTATATCATATTTTAATTTTTTTCCTGTGTATTGTTTATTTCCGGGGAGGTATTTATACAAGCCTTTTTTGTCTTCTATCCTCTCCTGCACAATGGTGTTACTTGCATGAAAATTGTTTTTTAATTTTTTTTTTTCTTACTGTTTGTGATGTGCAAAGAAATAAAATAAATACTAAATAAAAATAAATAATGGTAGCAACAAAAGCAGAAAAAATATTGACATATGATGATTTTAGAGCTGTTGATTTGTGCATGTACTTTTTTTTTTTTTTTTTTTTTTGAAGGATCCACAAGGGTTAAACCGTCCAGTTTTATGAGCAGAGTTTGGTGTGTAAATGGACTTCTGCTCCTAGTAAATCAGCCTGAGTTCATATGGAGGCAAAAGAAATTTCAGCAAAATCATAGCAGACATAGACCCAACACCCCCTGTCTGTCAAGGTAAAACATTAAATCAAATCTCCTTTAGACGTAGTTGGCGCGGCCTCCATTAAACTGTTGAACTCAATAATTTAAGGTTCGTGCACAAGCATCTACGCACTTTAGACCTTACAGTATATCTACCATGCACTTATAAAATATACAAGAACTGCTGTTATGGTAAATTGTGTTGTCAAATATTGGTATACTGTGACTTTTTTAATGTAATGCAATGGACTGTAGCACTACACACAAAATAAATCTCTCCTTTGGGACAATGAATGTTTACTTCACACCCAGTCGAGCACTGAACTGTGGTTTTAATGAACAGATTCTAGTGATTCAGTGCAATGAGAAGAGTTAGAGTTTATAATATATAATGTAACTGAGTGGTAAGTCTCCCATACACTTATACCAGTGGTTCCCAACCTTTTTTAGTTCATGACCCCATTTTATGGACGGAGGCAGAAAAGTCAGGTGTAGATTACTGCACAAAGTGAGAATTTGATTTTCCTTGGTCAGGATATGTACAGTCAGTCCAGCTTGGATTTACAAGGCTGACAATTAATACTGAACAAACAAGAACTCAAACTATGAATTATGAAAGAGCTGCAGCATCTGAAACCGACCACAATGAACATTTGACACATAAACAGTACCACAGTGCTTCAGTTTCAGCTTCACAGTTTGTCATGTCTTTTATGGATTGAGATTGTCTCTCTCAACTCAACATATATTTTTATTAGTTTGTTTTTTGTTTTTTCAATTACGAGAAATTTCAGGCGACCCCATTTGAATTCTAGGCGACCCCACGTGGGGTCCCGACCCCAAGGTTGAAAAACACTGCCTTAGGCCAAGGCTATTCAACTATATTTTCTCATTGACCAAACTGTCGGATACTATGGACTGTGGGCCGGACCCCTGTAGTATTACTTTGATATTGGATGTACAATTGACACATATCACCACCACCTTTTCAACATTTTTAGTTAACTGTTACTCTGTTGTGTTAAATTTGAGTATAACATGTACCATCACAGTCTCAGTAACTGCTGGCTGTTAGTGCAAGTAAGAAATGTAAACAACATTTAATTTGTGACCATCAATGTTGATTTGTTCTCTGACCAAGACAAATCACAGTTTGTAAAATTTTCTATTTTCAGTCAACTTTGCGTCTCTTCTCTTTTTTTCTGAATGCGCCGTGTTTTCATATTGAAGCTGATCTATCTGGCCTTCTATAAACAATGGCAATGCTGCAAAATGATGCAAAATGATGGAAAGTGTCGCAAATAGCCATATGTACGGTTTAGTGGCTCTTACCTCCACCAAGGAGGTTATGTTTTCATCAGGGTTTGTCTGTTAGTCTCTCTGTTAGCAAGATAACTCAAAAAGTTATGAAAGGATTTTAATGAAATTTTCAGGAAATATTGATACTGGCACAAGGAACAAATGATTACATTTTGGTGGTGATTTTGGGGGGGGGGGGGGGGGGGGCTGATCTGCCTTAGTGGAGGTCTGTGCTCTCCGAGTGCTTTTGTAGTTTATTATTTATGGGTAGAGGGGCTCCTGTTGAATAGTCCTGCCTTAGGCTTTTTGTGTTTTCAAACCTTTAGACGGTAACGCAAGAGTGGAGCATTTTAAAAATTTCCACTCTGGACGGTGGTTTCACTTTTTTGCGTTGTCAACCCCCAAAAACGTTGTTGCTGTCTAAACAAAAGGCACATCTGATAAAATATTTTATCGTTTTCACCCGAGAGCATTGTCGTATAATCTGGGCCTCATTAAGTCAATTAAAGACTGAGTTTGAGCACTATGTGTGAGTGAGACGCCAGGTGCCCACATCTTGTGTGAAGAAACATGCGCTGATACAAACAACAGAAAGCCCGACCCCCCCCCCCCCCCCCCCATATAAAAGTCAAGCTTGACTGTTCTTGTGTAACAGTTTCATCAGAACCCAGATGCTGAGACACACACAGGCAGACTGATGTTCTCAGCTTTATTCTCACGTGGAGGTATTTAAAAAAATACAGCCAGACTCTGGAGACCAAGAGAAAAACATGTGACGGACCGAACAAAACCCCAAACAACAGCTTTCACATCCCTCCTTTATGGAAACAACCAAAAAGTGAAAAAAGTCCACAAACTGAAGGGCTTTTAAAAGTAGGCTAATTACATAAACAAAGAACATCTATCTGCTTTTCTTTGAGGGAAAAAGAAACTTGTATTTTGAAATACAGCAAAATAAAATTCACTCTCACTATTGTGCGACAGTATTGTCGAGTTTTAAGAGCAACTTCTGTGTATTTTGCGACAACTTGCAGACGGCTTTGGTGCAATGTTTGCCTCAGCTGTACTGAAAATTCAGCTTTATAGTTTTATGTGCAACAGGAAGTGTAGTTTGACAAGAACAATGTGATACCCTTCTTGAGTACAGCATCTGGAGAATGTTATAAATTGATGTTCTGTGTGAAAACAGTTGGTTGAGGTTTGGAAAAACATCATTCTTAAACCTCTGGACCAACAGATGTGGCCTCCATCCAGGTCAAACTGGACCATGGCTTGGTTTATGTGTAAGTTTTCTATAGTTTGAGCTTTCGGAATAATAGCAGGAACTTACACACGACTACTGTCCTGAAAACAAATAGAAAAAAAAAAAGGAAGGTGGAAGAAGTGTGTGTGAATGTGAATTAACAACATTCAACCTGAGATACAGAGGTGTCTGTACGGAGGGACATGGGGACATGCTTCAGTGCAGGTAAAAACATCAGATCAGTTGTTATTGACTTTAAGTGGGGTACACACATAAGGATTTTCTAAATCTGAAGAGAGTTTTTGTCCGTTACAGACCCCACACATGAAGATAAGAAATCAGGCATTGAACAGTTTTGATCGTACTGTGTGTTGTGCTCCGATAATCTCAACACAGAACACCACAAATATAATGATTCTGTCACACTACCGATCTAGAATGTAGTCCTCCAAGACAGAAATCTCAAACGTCATCTAACAAAACTGAAGAAGAAACATAGCAACAACCAGAAAACACAACACGCAACATGGAAGAGGACATACGAGAGGAGGGAATGATGGTGTTCTTGGGACTGTTTATGATGAAAAAATTCTGAACTAAAAAAAAAAAAAAAAGACTGTGAAAAAATCCTTGAGACGGTGTGAACACAGACTTTATAGCGTACTGAGTGAGCCATGCCATGCTTGTTTTTATTCACACCTGCTTCCTTGTTCCTCAGTCTGGTCGCTTCTTGATTGGCTACATTCTGTTCCATGTCACAATTCACAGACTTGGGAGTTGTTGGCTTTCCCCTCACACATGAAGATTTTTGGTCGTATTTATTGAACAAGTTTATTTTATTTACAATTCTCGGCCTTGACCCGTTTCGGAGCCAATTATCAGGACAAATTCACTCTTAACACCTCAGACCACAAGAGAATCTTACAGGATAATCTTATAAAACATAAAATAATCTGGCTTTTGTCGTCCTTGGTTGGGAAGGGGGGAAATTGGGACAAAAAACAGCCCAATTATCTTTAGGAAAAGTTACAACTCTAGTCAGAATAATTTCAGTCTGTGTAACTACAGCCAGTATAACTTCACCTGTGTGGACATTTTTGATGTCTAAATGTTTCTTGCTCAGTCAGATCTGTGTATTATTTCATGTATTACAGGCACACATACCCCACAGCTGTCTTTCTTTCTTGGTTGGATCTCGGTCACAGGTTGTTCGTGATTATCAGGTGCACCTGCCATGTTTTTCACACCTGGCTGTGATTGGTCAGTGCTCGTCTTTAAAAGGAGCTGGCTCTTCCAGCTCAGTTGGCTGTGTGCTGTCCAAGTGTCAACATCCCAGGTTAGCTTCCAGTTGGCCCCTTCCCTACCCTTTTTACTCCCTCCACTCTGGCTATTGACTCCCATTTCCAAATATTAAAGGTGGGGTCTGAGATGTTTTTCTGGAGCATTTTTTATTATATTCCTTAAAATCCCCTTCACACCCCGATTACAACTAATTAATTAAATGCTGTAACACAAAAATTAAAAAAATCAGTCACCTGTGGAACGGGTAGGACTGAAAAAACACCATCCAATCATTTTGAGTGCCCACTCGAAATGATTGAACGGTGATATGTCTATCAAACTCAACTACCATTCACCCCTCCCCCTTTCCCCCCTCTGCGCGTACCCACAGGCTGGAGCCTTGTACAGGAAGCGTAGCCAGAGCTTGGCTATATTAGTTACATTAGGATGGAAAGTTCACCTGCAACCTGTTTAGTCACTAACATAAACCACTAGGAAATGTAACATTAGTCCCATAGGTCTGAACTGGGGCTGTTCTGGAAGAGTGGGGGTGTTAGAGGAGACTGAATGAGGGATACGCGAGCCGGAGGCTCAGCCGGGGCCGTAGTCGGGGTAGGAGCCCGAGACGTACGGGACCGGACCAGACCGGACTGTAGACGGCGTCGGAGCCCAACCCAGGTACGGAGCAGAGCAGAGCCAGTGAATTGTTACTGCGCAGTGCTCATGAACCCTCGGGAACAAGCATTGCGCGTGCCACCACTCTGGAGGCGTGGCTTCAGAGGGATGTCTGAAGAAAGGGGTTTAGACTTTTGAACTGAGTATTTTCAAAATGTAGCTAGCTCGAACAGTTTTTCCAAGATCTCAGACCCCACCTTTAAGGCCTGCTTTTTTTTTTATTGATTTTTTTTTTTTTTTTTTTAAATTGTTTTATCTTTGGGATAGAGTCAGTGGGTGGTTGCAAATTTTTTATTTTCAGTCACCTTTTAGGACCCCCTAAAAGGACCCTTTATTGGTTTTTACCCATTTTCATGTTTTTTGTGCAGTTTGTTTTAGTTTGTTTCCCAATTTGCAACCCCTGTTTATGAGTTGTAAATTTTGATTTTGGGGGAAACTTAACAAATGCCACAAAGTGACTTGTTTGAATTGTTTTCAGTGGCTGTTCACTTTTCTGAATTGCATTAGTGTTCCTCTTTTTTTTTTTTTTTTTAACTTCATTATGAATTTCAGTATAACTTTAAAATACAGAGCCTCATCCTCAAAAAAAAAAAAATTCTTTCCATCACCTTTCACTATACTACAGTAATCTTATACAATATCACAACAATTCTCTCCATCATATTTTAGACGCAAAACGCTACTGGACTTGACCAACCGGCTCAGATCATAATGCTGCTCCCACAGGCTTGTACTGCAGGCACTAGGCATGATGGGTAATTATTTCATCAGCCCCTCTTTTCACCCTGATGTGCCTGTCGCTCTGGAACAGGGTCAGTGTGGACTCATCAGATCACATGACCTTTTTCCATTGAAACACAGTCCAGTGTTTATGCTTTCTATCAGACTGATGGTGCTTTAAGAAATGAGAAGATAATCTGTGCATCAGTATTTCAGCTAAAACACAGTAATCCCAGTAAAAATTATATCACAGAAGGCTCTTATTTGCTTAGTTAAATCCAGGTGTGGACTTTTTTTTTTGGCTAAGCTGTGTATCAGCATCACTGGTCATGTACATTACTGTACATGGTCGTAGGAAACAGGAAAATCCAGTGTCTCCACCAAACATGACTTGGTCAGAGCTTCAAGTGCTCAATAATATGTTTCTTTGCTGTAGTGATTAAGTGACAGGTGTACTTTAAAGACGATTGACCTTGAACCAATTAGCTGAAATGTCACTGATCTCCTGTGGAAACCCAGAATACACTGATTGTCTACTCAGCGGCTGATGGGCTTCAGAGGATTAAGCTGGTTGCTTCGCTTCTATTTACCGTTTACATGCACACGTTATCACAATCCTGACAAACAGAGATTGGCCCAGAGTGCTTAAGCTCCATTTCCACTGTGAGTGCTATCGTTACCTCATTACCCCACAGTGCTCAGGCCTTTGGGAAGCTTTTTTTTTTTTTTTAATTTTATTTCTATCCAGGAATGCAGCCTTTCCTTTCATAAACAGACTTGAGATAAATACAGGATGCTGCAGCAGGAGCTCGAGTGCCAAAATGAGAGCAGGAAATGGCTCATAATTGGCAAGTATCGTCGTTCTGGTGCTGGATAGAGAATGGCAGCCTCATTGTTGCCAATCGAGGGCCATTCATTTGCACCTGTGGGCATTCATCAGTTTTATTCAAGGCACTGTATGGTGAATTTACATTCGCACACTAAGCATGTTATACCATCTGAAGAGTTTAATGTGGTGGATCATGTGTGAGAGTCAGGGCGCATACATGTTTTAAAAGCGTGACTCATGAGCAAACTACAAAATGGCGAATAATCTGTAGTACTCTATGAAACAGCCAGATATCTGTTCCAAAATCAACCTCAAATCTGAAATAATTACCATTCAGTCAGAGCAACAGCAAAATTATCATCAATACTGAAACGATTAATTTCAGTGAAAGTACTTTGACATGGTTTTGAACAGAGTTGATGCACAAGTGATTGTTAACCAACTGCAAACCATAAAACTGATGTTTGTTTTTCTGAGGTACTTGGAAACATTTTTGATATTTCTGCAAAACCCCACATGAAACAAGCAAAGCATTGGCCTTTTCTTGCAACCTATCCCAGCAAAATTGTGTTTTTATATCAGTGCACACAAACCAAACTAATAAACACACAAAATAAGAGCTATAGCGTAAATGGTAAACGTGTGGCTTTTGCTTTTCTTTGTGCAGGGCCGAACATTTTGTATAAAATTTGTAATATGTGATACACAGTTATGCAAATGTGTTAAAGGAGTGATATTTTGCTTTTTTAAAATGGAATTATGCATTTTAAAACATTTCCCTGTGGTCTACATAAACTGTAAATGCTAGGCGTGGGTCTGAATTCTTCATTAATTCAACTCCACAGGTCCATCTTCAACCCTATTTCTGAGTAATGACACCAGAAAGGTCATTTTGAGCGCTGACCCTTTAAATGCAAATGAGCCACTTCACGCCCCACCCCCTCCAGGTTGTTGGCAGTGCTGCTCTGTCCTGTACAACTAACATCTGAACATTTTAGGTAATTGGCTCGAAGTTTGGAACCGCTGCTGCTGACAATTATGGCGTACTCAGAGAAATATTCGTCTTGACCTTACATGTGCTAATGTCGTTACATAACTAGTTATAAATGTAACAAATTAAGCAGGAATTAAAACGGGTTGTAGAAATGCACTAGATTTTTGCCAGAATGAATATAAAGATAGCTTTGCAGCACCTGGAGGGTTCAAATTCAAACTTTTGGAACTACTAGGGTCCAAATACACAAATGAACCCAAGACTAATAAAAGTGGGTTTAGAAAAATATGACCCCTTTTTAAATGCGGATGTCTATTTGGAAAATGACACCGTATACAAATAAGGAGTATAGATTGTTGTTTGTATCTCAAACAAGAAAAGGGCAGTAGAAATAAAAAAACAGAAAAATCAGAAGTTCAGATATATTCCCAAGACGGGTGTTGTTTTGGGAATAAACTGATGATTTTCTTACCGCTACAACCTCCCGCAGGATAAATGGTATAAATCTCCCTTTTCTCTGTGGGTCAGATCATAAGACTTTATCCACATAATGATGAAACCAAATGAAAGAAAGAGGGCTGTGTGTACAGCTCTGTAAAAATGTTCTAACATTACAAATTGGGGGAACATTCAGTGTGATGCCTTGTTTGTAAATGTTTGAGTATTCAGAAAAAAAAGTAACCATAGACTGTTGACAATCCTCCAAAAAATAATTTATACTACAGTTAAACTAATCATTTGTTGCTTTTAGCTATTTACACATGCACTTAATATTGTCAGAAACATAAACACAACCTCATATTATTAACGTTTCTTTAACCCTGTAAAGCCTGAACTGTGAAATCATTGACATAAAATTCCAGTTCTTTGAAACTGGAGCCTTTATTGGTCCTTCTGAACAACCAAAAAACTTTCCATGTATGAGTTTCAATTTTGTATCATATTTGATACATCGGGTCTCAATACTCGAATATTATATTTGAACAAACAAAAACATAATATAACACAACATGTCTAACAAATTGGTAATTCCTTTTCAAAATTGCCAAAGTTCTACCTCCTTCCTCATTAATGACAATCTTGTAGTGTCACTGAAAAGGCCTCTGGTGAATGAATCCCTCCCCCCTGGTGGATTATCTGTGTATTGCATGTATCTAATTGTATACATCAGGATTTTCAAGAAAAAAATGACACTCATGTAGAGGGCTTCAAAACTCACGTATCAAATATGATTCATATGCGTTATAGGGTTAAAATTCATCCTCTCTACATTCATGGCATCAAATGGCCCACAGTGTTTTCCTAACTCGAGGTACTGGTGGAGTTGTGGGAGTCAATGCCGGCTAGTCTGAGGCTCACCATGCATGGGTCGACTCGTCTTTCTTTCCAACTGGTTGCTATGCAACTACATGATCAGGTGCTTGAAGACCCAAAGTAAACAAGCTTTATTCTGTCTTCGCAATGATAACTCTGAAACGACACGCAGAGCCAAAAGCAGCTGAAAGCTTCATTCAGCACACGGCGAGCTTCAAAAGCTGTGTCATCTCTTGTTTATTTGTTCAAGGGTTTTTGGTAAACATCTCAACAAGCCAAATTAGTTTTTGTATAAAAGCTCCAAGCGCTGTCAAACTTTAATTGTACTTTTAAAGGGAAATTCTGTAAAACTTTTCTCTCAAAATTCAAAACTTGAACATGTATAACCACCATCTAAATGAATCAAGGTAGTAATCTAAGATCAACTTTGGACTGATGTTCACATAATAAAAGATGACATTTAGATCAGCGCTCGCTCAAATGTGGAAACTTATCTGCATATAATTACATTAAGGGTCGGAGAAACGGCGTCTGTCTATCATTCAAATAAATTAAAGTAGACATTTAAATGGATTTTCCAGAAACTTTCATCCATCTGTTCACTTTGATTTTAATCTGAGAGAGAAGTTGATACATACTGTGCCTTCTGCTTCGCCTCAGTCAACATTTAACTCTGTAAATTAAAAACTACAAAGATATACAGTGTGTGGGAGGAATTACTTAAGCATCAGATCAAAGCCATGATCTCCTGTAGTTTAACACAAAAGCAGGAAAGATTCCAAAAATCTTGTCACTCCCAAAAATTCTTGGCGACAAGTCCTAAAAAAAGACAGGATAATATTATTAAATGTGTTAAATTAAACAAAAGAAATGTATCTGTTCATATACAGAATGACAAGCACCAGACGTTTATCCATATTATTTTTTTTAGCCTGTATTTTAGAGCCTGGTTTTGACCAAAAATCAAAGCCCTGACAGTTTAGGTCCTCCCTCCTGAAAACAGAGAGTTTTAAGATGTTATCAAAGCTCTGATTTGACCTTTTATTCTGTTCTAACTCTGGGAATCAATGCTTCTATTGTTTCAGAAAAGGCCATATTTATTTTGGATTTGTGCAGGATTGGATCATTTCTGGTCTCTGTGATATAACATTGACATTGCACCAGACTGGAACTACATCCGCAAATGGATGTCCGTCAGTCCTGGTTTCATCTACAGCCTGTCCGTCCATGGGAGTGGACCTCTCCTTCACTGAGATTCTCCCTGAGGTTTCTCTTTTCCTACTGGGTTTTTGAAGTTTTTCCTTTTGCCGAGGACGAGGGTCTAATGCTGCATTCCCGAGTCCTGAGAGATGGGAAGTTTCCGACGTCCAACTTTGTAAAATGCATTGGAACATTTGTCCAAGCTGGAGGTCCTTGTTGCAAGGTGGGGCCAGATTGAAGTACCCTGACCTCACTGTGAACTACAATGTGATGTCAACACAACAATTTTGGCGCACAATGTGTAAGTTCACAATGAAAAAAAAAAAACCTCATAATGTATAATTAGCTCATCCTTAATTTCACCTCTTCCATCTCGTTTGCGTATGAGAACACTGTGTTGTCGACAGTCAAAATGCTTCTTCAGTAACAAAGCAAATAGGAGCTTAGATCTGCCAGGTCCATGTTTATTGATTATGTTCAACATGGATCACCTGGAATATTTTGAGGTGGGATGAAGTTGACTCCAAGGGAGATGGATTCTACCTCCCAGCACTCTGGAATGCAGCACTAGTAGGATGGGGGATTCCCGGGACATTAACCCTTTCATGCATGAATTATGAGAACCTTAATCATGATTTTTCCCGTTTTAATTCCTCTTTAGGCATGAAAAAAAAAAAAAAAAAGCGACTGACAGCTTTTTATGAACCTATTTTCCATGGAGTTGCAAAAATATCCACTCAAATGGATATGTTGTGTTTAATTTTTGAAGCCAAGAAATGTGTATTTACTGGTATACTGTGAAAACTATGAAATAAAAACACTTCTAATGCTGCTAATCTGATGTTTTCTCATATTTAAACATACTCTAATACTAGTTATTACTCACTTCATGGAGATAATATGCAAAAATACCCATTTTGTTAAAGAAAAAATGATAATTATAGTCTAATAACAATTGATTTACTCTCAAACGTGTTACTGTTGATCAGGTTTATCAAGAACAGCAAAGTTACATGATGCATAAGTGTCCGCTGTGTTGGCTGATATGGAACTAAAACAGCAAAACCCATGAATATACAAGAGAAGAGCAGTAGAATAGCTGTCCACTGTAGTGACCACTATGTGTGAAAGGGTTCATCCATTTACTTCAACTGTTTATTTTCATATTCAACAAATTCTGTAAAGCCCTGTGAGGCAACCTTGTTGAGATATTGGGCTCTACAAATAAAGTTGAATTGAACTGCTTTTTATCTTATGCAGAATAGTTTAAAAGATGATCTAAATACAAACTGTATAGTAGTAGTAGTAGTTTATTCAGTCATGACAACACCAAATATTGTACACAGTATTGACATTTCACGCAAAAGAAAGAAAAGAATCACAGAATCACAAAATCAAGAATCATGTGTTGAATAATGTGTTGAATAATGACTGAAAAGGTATAGGCAGAAGCAGACTGCTTATCAAAGCCTATCCTATATTACAACTTTTTAGGCTACCAACCTCCAAAGAAACAACAACAACAGATAATTAATCGCATTTATAAGCTTCAAAAATAGCTTTACAAACCATTTTCTTAAAAACCAAAAAAGAATTACATGTTTTTAAATTTATGTTGGCATCATTCCAAAATTTAACTCCAATAATGGACACACATCTCCTTTTCATACCTTTTTTAGCTTTTTGTACGGTAAATTTGCAAACACCTCTGAGATTATATGGAATGTCCTGAATTGAAAAGAACCTCTGTATTGGGTCTGGGAGCATTTTTGATTTTGCTCTGAACATAATTTGCATTATTTTATAATAAAAGAGATCATAAAATTTCATCACATAAGAATTTAGAATAAGTGGCTCCGTGTGAGCATAATAATCAGCCTTATTGATAATACGTATAGCTCGTTTTTGCAGTTTTATTGTTGAATTTATGGTGGTTTTGAAGGTGGATCCCCACAATTCCACACAGTAAGTTATATAGGGAACAATCAATGAGTAATAGATTAAATGCAAGGCCTTGGAATTCAATACATTTCTAGATTTATACAGGATTGCAAGTGATTTTGAGATTTTCCCTTTAATGTATTCAATGTGTTGTTTCCATGTTAGCTGTATAGAATCCATATAAAGGAACTTGGTAATACGCTTGAGTGTTGTCTCATATTTCAGTGATCATTACTTACATAATAACTTCTTTTCATCCTCTGGGTCTAATTTCTTTCAAACCATTGATTTTTATTTTGGTCTTTGTAACTGGAACTGCATTGAAGTGGTTTTGTGGTTGAAAACCCTGAGTGGAAAAAACAAATGAAGAAATGAAGCTATTGACTCCAAGGCCATTGTACACACTCACAAACCCACACACATACAGCACATGTAGATTAAAAATTCTGTGAAGTGAGTGGGAAGCTTAAGGCTTACACAAAAGGCCTCTTAAACTCAAGGCAAAGACATACTAATTACACTAATTATAAATAATATAGGGCGAAAAAGCAATTATAGCACAAATTGCTTTTCCGTCTTCGATCGCTAGGGGTCAGGGATCATAAGAGGTTTTATTGTAAACACCTGTTCAGGCATTAACTTTAGTAAAGTCTCACTGCACTTTTACCGAGATCGGCAATATTGATCATTCAAAACTTAATCTTAAGTTTTCCATGTTTCAGAATTATGTTGTGAAAACAAAGGCTTATTACATTCTCAAAGATTTTCATAGAAATAGATGTTGTTCACTACCATCAAATGAACACCAGTGACTATTTGCAGAGGTAAGGGCAATTTTGGTGATGATAAGTATGCATGTTATGTAAGATACAGTCCATTGAGTTATTTCACATAAAACTAGATGTTTGTTTATTATTGTAAGGCTCAGAAGTTAAAGTAATTTATGCTGAAGAAATGTAAGGTTTAACAGCGAAATAAATTACAGGGGATAAGTTAATTCATGTATTTGTTAAAAATATCTTGACAGTGTTTACCCATTTAACTATTTACATTTATACTTGCAGAATTATTTACACATTTAATTATTCCCATTTGTTGTATACAAGCAACTACGATAATCTGTTGAATCTGCCTTTTCTAATTCACTTACATTTACCAACCTAATTACTGCTAGCTCCTGATTGGTTAGTTCAGTCATGGGAGATGATGTGTCAGGAAGTGTTGTGGCGGTAGTTGTCATATGTGAAAAGTAAAGCACTGTTTAAGAAGAAATCCATCTCCATCCTGCTGTCTCATTTCATAAAGAATGAACCATTAACCACTAACGAACCCTCACGTTAATTTATCTTTACCACAAACCTCGACTCTGTTGGATCATGAAATTTTTCTTTTCAGTTGACACATCACATATGTAAATGGTGGAACAATTTAAAAAGTAGAAAAACAGTATTCATCTGTCTCCATTGGCCACTTTTCAGATTAAAAAATAAATAAATAAATGTATTTAGGTGGTGGAAGAAGCAGGACTTCAGCCCTTTATTACCACTAATCATCAGTCGGGGCCGCCAAAGAGAATGATACTGAAATATTTCAGATTGATACTTTAAAGTCTGATGGACATTATTTAATGCTACAACTCAAACAGTTGCAAGAAATTACAAGTCTGAAATCAAAATGCATCAGAAATCACTCAACAATAAGCCATTGTCTGCTTTTGTGTATAATATAATATAATTTCCCAGTTACACAACAGCACTTGTCAACTATTGTACCTTGGCTTGTACTTCATGGTACTCTAAGTATTTTACATAATGAACAGAAGATTAATACAAGTGCACAAAAAGTAATTATTCATTTTTTTCTTTTTTTAATCCTTGCTGGCAATGTGTATTTCGCTTTATTTGGCTGTTTCTCTGTGCTGTATTTTATTAATCAGGGATTTTAATATTTTGGAAAACAATGAGTCTTCTATATGTAAGATTGGAACTATGGTCTTCTATTAATGATTTGTTCCAATTAATGTCTGCTCACAGTTTTAGAATCTTATTAAAATACTGGCCTAACTTCTATCAATGGACCGACTATTTGCAAAATCCAGTGCACTGGTCTGTATTACTGTAGTTATTAACAGTATGCACACCTACCTTGAAATGGAACTGCTGTGGGTTTTCTAACTGTACTGGAGTTCAGTAAACTTGGGTGTGCTATTCTCAGCTCTGACTTCCAACTTCAGAGATAAATTAAAAGTAGCATGAGTTACCATGGGGCTACATCTGCGAATGTTGGAAGTGTGACAGCTACGTGCCATGAAATATATTATTCAGAATTACCTCCCACACATTAAATAAATATAGTGTAATAATAGTGTGTGATGTTGAGAAACGATATACAGTCTCTTCTGCAACATCAGAGTCTCATTAAAAAGCCATTGGTTTTGTCCATATTGTATATTTTGAAAAACATCATAGTCCACTCTAACTCTCTTACTTGTTTATTTTTTACTGCACGCTTCTTACCTCCTCCATCTTCTATGTATGCACCAAACCATCCATCTATCCATCTTCTGAACCCACTTTATCCTCACTAGGATTGCGGGGGGTGCTGAAGTCTATCCTAGCTACCCATGGGTGAAGGCATGGTTTTAAATTAACCAGTTAACCTATCAGTGCATGTCTTTGGATGATGGGAGGAAGCCGGACTTCCTGGAGAGAACCCACACAGAAAGGTCCCTGGTTGGAATCAAACCCAGGACCTTGTTGCTGTGAGGTGACAGTGCTATCCACTGCACCACCGTGTCGCCCCATGCACCAAACCACTGACACAAATTCATAGTAATGTGAATCCTGTTTATTTACATGGCAATAAACATGATTCTGATTCTAATTTCACCCATTCATTTTCTGAATGGTTTAATCTTTGGAAGTAATGGGATGCTGGAGCCCATCCTGGTTACCAGTGTGTGAAGGTGGAGTATTCCAGTTCATCATAGGGCTGACACATACAGACGAACAAACATTCACTATGAGTGATTTAGATCAAGGGAGTAGGTTTGATTTTGACATTGGTGGGGACACAAAAGTGCTCGAAGGCAGTACTCCTGAAAGTTGATGGTTTTTTTTTTTCATTTGCAATCAGAATTTCATGTCATGTAGAGCTGATCAAACGAGCAAACAATCATAGTCAGGAAAAAAAAAAATTCAGTAATTGACATGTTTATAATGCATATCTGAATATCTAAGGACAATACAAAATTTAATGCATTCTGCAGTGTTATTCTCATGACTGACATTTGCATTATTATTTAACTTCAACTGGGAATTTCCAGCCTCCCCTCCTCTACCTCCTCCTTCTTCTCCTCCTCTACCTCCTCCTGCTTCTCTACTGTTTGTTACCTGACATAAATATGTTGATGCATGACATGAACAGATTAGGGATACAGTGATCATAGAGTTTGATGGTACAGTTATTGCCTGAGCAAAAAAGGCTTTTACTTTCTATTATTACATGTAATTTATTCCCCAAAAATATGGATAAAATCACATCTAGAATCACATTTACAATCTCAAGTTTTATTGTATTTTCCCCACAAATTTTCTTTATTTGTGTCTTTTTAAATAGTTGCTCTCTTCCCTAGAAATACATGAAAATAATGAGTAAAATAACTTTTAAACAGCGTTTCTGTTTGGTATTAAATAGTGTCTTTTGTTCAATATCTGTATTGAGCCTCTGCAGTTCTATACCCTTGAACTAACTTACACTTTGACTCCTACAGAAGTGTCTTATGTCCAATTTTCTTTTCTTTGACATTCTTCAAATCCTAATTACCAAGCACACACGCACGTGAACAAACACATGTACAAATGTAAATGACACCACTGATATTCAAATCCGTCTAGCTAACGTGACCCAGGCAGAACAAATGCCAAACATATTGACAACTTACGTTAGCGGTCCAACTAGTAGGTTCCTTTTACAAGTAGATGGAGTGACAGCGGGGATGGCCAATCACATGCATGTTAGCAAAACCAAAGAGCCAATCAGAGAGCGATATTTACGTTAGAGGCGGGAGTTCTGGCAGAGACTGACTGTTAACCCTTTGTGTGCCATAATCATTGACTAAACACTACAGACAGCGGTTGGATTGATAGTGACTACACAGTAATGGTTGGATATTGGTAGGGACGTGTCCCTAGCATCCCTACGCAATTCTACGCCCCTTATTTAGATTGACCAGGTAACCTACTAAGGTGCATGTCTTTGGAAGAGTGGAGAGAATCCCCACAGACATGGAGAGAACATTCAAACTCATTACAAGGTCCAAAAACTAAATATCAGTTTAGTGCGAGGGCTAGTTCTACATGTGTGTGAGTGGTTATAAACATACAGAGTAGAGTGTAACAGCAGCAGCAGCCCAATATTTACTGCATTTGGAAGTTTTTTTTTCTTTTTCTGGAACTACGGAAGTACAACCTGAGAATTATTTTCTCCCAGAGTTACTGATTTTCTCCAAACTTCCTACAGAAAACTTTGACCACAGTGTGTAGACAGAAACATTTCAGATCTTCAGCCTCAGACAGAGCTACTCTCTCCAGTCTTTAGAGGATGCTGATTCACTCTTCTTCAAATCCTAACATTCAGACTCAGTCCCACTGGAAACATGATTTATTGGTTTTACTCACTCCTGCAAGAATATAACAGGACCCTGCAATAATTTCTGCATTAGTCAGATTCAGGGTTATACAATAGAAAATCCATCACAGGGCATATATTAAGCCCCATCCTGTAGTAAAATGATAAATCATGCAAAGACTTTGAACCTTCTGAATCTTCTGATCTCCTGTTTATATCTGTGGGATTTTCATGATTGTAAAAATTGCCATACAGAGAAGACTAGGAGAAGGAAATGTGATTTCAAAAGATGGAATCTTTTCATGACTTGCGTTGCATATCTGAATTGCCAGGTATAATGGAGCATATATTATAAGAGACTCTCAAATCCATCCTGTTTATCCAAAGGCGCCAGTGCAATATTTCACCATGATGAACAAACGACACAAGCCTCGGGGAGCAATGATTTCATGGGAGGTTCTTTAGAAGTCGATATCACATCTAGTGAGGCTTCAATAAGTCATTATCATTGCATCACCTCCCTCAAGTGCCAAACGCTGCCTGAAAACCCTCTCTGTAAGTGTCAATTCCTTATCAAAGCAGCTGCCTACATTAAATAAACCAGGTCATATCTCACTATATCCATGATGTTCATTTGTTTTTAATGAAATGTGTTTTTCTCTAGATTTTTTTTTTTTTTTTCCCCCCACTCACAAACATTGTTGCACCATCCAAACAGTTACATCATCCCGCTCACATGTTCTCCTGTGAACTCTTTGATTTTCTGTGTGTATCTCCTGTATGATATGTAAAACCTTCCATGATTTGCATAAGATGTAGGGCTGTACCACTGCATACATGCTACGTCTTTGATGTTCGCGTTGTCCCTGCTCACACTAAATCTCTTCCTCCATGATAATAATTTGTTGCTCACATGTAATATCGTTGCAACACAGCTTAAAAAAAGACATTTTTAGCATGCATGTAGAAACCGATTAACTGGATGTATAAATCTACATTGGTGAGCAATAAAGAAAAAAAAAAAACAACCTAAAATAAGTCAGGTTATTTTGGTCTTTTACATATAGATCTCAATTTGCTGTAACAGTTTAAGGGGAAAATACTGCTGCACAAGTATAACTGAGTTTTGATTAAATATGACTCATACATTTTATAACTTCTGCCTTTAATAGGAGATAATCTTATTTCAATTTCAGGAGCAGGATCACACCACAAATGCTCCCCTTCCTGACAGATGCCTATAAATACCTAAATGCTCTACACTCCTGGTTACACCCCCCCCCCCCCCCCCCCCCAAGCTGCATGGAACCCCTAAATCCTAATCATACCTGCATATATCCTACATTGCCTGTATATATTCTTATTTGTTGTCCGTATTTCCTTATCTTTAGTATATTTCAGTAGTTTTTACAGTACACTAGTAGTATATGTATATTTAGTATTTTATCCTGTAGCTTTTTGCACATACCTACATTTTTCAGTTTTTTTTTTTTAATACTTTTTAGTCTTTTTTGCACTAAGTGTTTTTGCTGCTAAATTCATTTTCATTGTTCTTGTGACAGTGACAATAATATTCTATTCTTTACAACTTCACCAGAGTCGTCATCCTAATCACCATCATCGTGCACATCCATTTCTATCTGTCATATATAAACACTAATTTCATCCATCTGAGGTTGTGGTCCTTGTTCATATAAACATGAAAAAGACTTAAGAGTTAATATTGGAGAGTTTTGCTAGACTTGTGACACGTTCCTGCCGTTTTGATCGTTTGGTGCAAAGTGGTCGTAAAACCCACTCAGACCAAACTGTTTCTTGTCCCGATGTCACAATAATATTAATATTGTCTTGTAAATTGCAAATGGTTAAGTTCAGTAGATACAGTTTCTACAACAGAAAAGAGACCTAACATAACCTAACTGCAATTTTGTTACACAACCAGTGTAATGACAATAAAGCCTATTGTATTCTAAAAATGACTAGATGCGTCGCTGCAAATCAATGGCTGAGCATTCCCAAAACATGTTTAAGAGAGCAACATAGTTCTAAAATAAAAACCTGGGCCCGTATTCCTAAAGATTCTTAGTGCAAGGAGTTGCTCCTAGTGGCCAAATTCTAAGAAAATTCTTAGAATCATGATGTTTTCTTAGAATTTCCCCAAAAAATGAAGAGTAGATCCTGGTTAAAAATAAAAGCTATTCCTAAAGAATCCTAACCCTTAAGAGAGCTCCTAAGGTGAGATCTGTTAAGAGCAGGGAAGAGGACTTTTAAGGGGCTTAGGAGTTCCCTAAGCAGAGGACAAATTGGCCGACGGAAGAGGCAGGAGGGATATTCTGCAAACACTGGATGACAGTGAATTAATTAAACGCTACAGATTGGATCGTGCAGGAATCATGTTTGTGGTTGATGTCATTAGAGATGCACTTACTTCTCCAACCCAACGCCACAATGCAATACCACCCCAAATGAAAGTCATCACAACACTAAGGTATTCGGCAAAAGGGAAAATGCAACAATGCAGTAGTGATGACCTGGCCAAACACTGGCAGCATTGTCACAACCTCCTGAGGCCGGTCAGCAATCAGACACTGATGAAAGCTGAGCCATTTTACCCTCATTTTTACCAAATTGAGTTGAAATGTTGAAAGTTGAAAGTGCAAAAATGACCAGTATGCCAATTAATATGAACAAATAAATATAACAATCATTATGTGAATACTGTGCAAGTGGGTCTGAGTTTTTTCACATATTTTATCGGATAATTTTAAAGTATAGCTGACTATTCATAAACAGATATTTTCTTTTATGTGAAATATTATTGACAATTACACAGTCTTCATAAGATTAGATTCTATGATTAAGTTCATCTATTTGAGGGTCAATCCCTTGGCCGTTATCACCAAAAGTATATTTTTTTCTAGCTTTTAGGATCAACCAATCACAGCTTTTGAAATGATGACTCGTACCTAGCAACAGGGTCAACCACACCTCCTCACTAAGATAAGAATTTCTGTCCATTCCTTGCTCAGAGTTCTCTGAGAGTGTTCTGGAATCACTCCTAAGCTAAGACTCCTTGCTAGGAATTTTTAGGTGAAGTTAGGAGCTCTATGAGAGGATTCTCAGAATCTTTAGGAATACGGGCCCTGATGCCAGCCTTAGATGTTTTTGAAGTTCAATTGGACTGGTTTTGCCTGCTGTTGTTTTTTTTTTTGACCTGACGCCAGATTAAAACCTTTACATAATCCAGTTTGGTGATGCATTATATCAAATTACTTTTACCGCCAGTTTTGCAATATTTTTGATCATTTAATACATAGACACATCAGCAGTATTTCACCTTTCCTTCATCAACCAATTGCAAGTTTTTGAGTTCCCAAAGTTTTGGATTTGACTTTTTTTTTTTTTTAACCCCCAGCCAGCTTCTGGCTGAAGGGATTTTGTTGTCCGTCTGTTTGTCCATTCAACGATATAATCACATTATCTGAAGAACGTATTGACATATCTGCACCAAATTTATACTGTGGATGCATCTTGGCATGGAGCAGAAGCCTATTGAAAATAGGTCTTGACCTACTTTTTTAAGGTTAAATGGCCTTGTGCATTTATAATATCTGAGTTCTTTCAAATATAAATATATATGTAATAAGTTTTACACAAAGACAATCTAACTGAAATTATAGGGTAGTAACTTTCAACTATTTGGCCGAGGGGTATTAAAAGTGCACAGCACGTTATGTTTTTTTTGTCTGCTTTAGGCTTCCCAGATTTTTACACAAAGATAATGATGGTCCAAAATGATGAAACATTACTTGTAAAAATATGATCACATAGCCAGTTGGTGATAATCTGGTTAGTTAGCTACAGTAGTAGACTGCTAATGTTTAGGGCCATATTTTATAGGCTAGCGGGAAAGATATTTCATTTTGTTACTTCCAAAATTACTAAAACATTTTTCTTTCTCACATCAACTGGTTTCTCTGTGGGATTTTACATGAAAAAAATGAAATAAAGCAAAATATAAAAACTGATTTGTCACACTGCTTTCAGAAAATCAGAAAAAATCAGTGTGTAATAGTGTGATATTCATCAGATTTATGATGCATATTTGACTGAAGCACGTCATGGTCCTTGAATTTACACATATGAAGATTGAATATCTCCTTCAAGGCCACACACTCCTGAAAAAAACCACCGCTATCAAACACGCAATGTTAGAAAAATAAAAATAAAACCAACCATGTAATGCATGAAATATGGTGGACTATGCTGTGCTTCCAACACATTTCATGCAAACTGGTGTGAGAATTTTTAAAAGAAGACAAAGAAAAGAAAAGCTCTTTAGCGGAGGTAAATATAACATACAGGAAACCCAATGTGAATATCCCGGTAAATAATCCTGTCTATGTCATCTTTAGGCAGAGGCTTTCAGTTCTCCATGAAGCTTTTATACATGTAATGTTTGCCATCAGTAACAAATGCACACAAGCATATATTTAGTATTTGACAATGAAATCAATGTGGATTCATGGTTCAAGCGGAGCTAAAATAAGACACTTTAATGGTAGAACACGTACCTCTC
Organism: Sphaeramia orbicularis; assembly: GCF_902148855.1. Lineage (NCBI taxonomy): Eukaryota > Metazoa > Chordata > Actinopteri > Kurtiformes > Apogonidae > Sphaeramia > Sphaeramia orbicularis. The sequence goes on from NC_043966.1 coordinate 17,155,597, forward strand.
AGTCCTCTCAGGGGCTCTCAGGAGGGCAGAATTTGCCATGCATCAAGATGATTTGTCATAAGCTGAGCAGGGTGTAGGCGGATTATGTCTTTGAGGATCTGTATGCAGGAGACGCGAGAGAAGAATATAAAGTGGGTTAGTTCTAGAGATGAGATTCCCTCCACTTGTTGGAAGGAAATGGCTTGACTTTTTGCATGTCTCTGTAAAATGTCAAGTTTACCTTGAAGTGAGGTCAGTTCTTTTTTTTTTTTTTTATATAATTTTATGTGTGGATTTTCAACAGCATAACATGAATGCATCATACAATGTGTACATTTTTGCTGTCTTTTTAGACATAAGTCCCCACCCCCAACTTAAATATAAACAAAAACATGTATGTACCAAAGACATCAGGATTATGAACCAGAGGCATATAGCATTCATACAAAGTCAAATAAATAAATAAATATGAAAGTAAATAAAAATAATACAAATGAAAATTAATAAATAAATAAAATAAGATTGAATAGATAACAATTATACATACAGTATATTAAAAAAAAAATGACAGAAATAAAATATGTACCATACCTACAGTTATCCAGGTGATGAGTGGTGATTTGGTGTTAAAGTCATGATATATTGCTCATTCTATAAGTTTCTGTGAATTTTAGAAAAGGCTGCCATGCCTCATAGAATTTTGCAGTTGATCCTGCTAACGTACATCTCATCTTCTCCATATGTAAAAACCTCATAACATCTGCAATCCACTGATCATGTGACATAAGGTCAGCTCTGTGCCTTTTCTTTTCTTTTTTCAATTCTCTTTTTATTGAAAGAATTTAGATTTTTTTTCAGACACTGAAAAATCTGACAAATACACAAACTATACAAATCCAGAGAGTGGGTGAAAAAAAAATTTTTTTTACAGCAGCTCATCGTCTTAGCATACAGAATCTCAAAGTAAAGAATCAATGTATAAATAAAGATAAATAAAAACAAAAAAACATATTTCCTTCAGAAGATTTTTGGTTCATATTCATGCATTCATCTCAGCAAAATCAGACCTCAAAGGCTTCACATATCTCACCCATCCCTCCCAGTGTTGCAAAAAAAAAAAAAAAAAACTTCAAATTTAGAGATATGCTTTTCATGGGTAAAAGAATAAAATACATATTTCATGGAAAACGTTCATTGTGTGGTGTGACAGAGTGGCTTCTCATTGGATGTCACTTTGATTGAATGGCAGAGAATTTGCCTTCATCTCCTGTCAGTGACACGTCTGGGCTGAAGCGCCGTCCTATATTTAGTGGAAGGTGACAGCGGAGAATGAATGAGTTGTGGAAATGGACTGTCACCATCAGAGTCAGGCACCTGGACCAGTTTGACAGGGGTATCATTTAAAATGGAAATTCTAGACTGGTTACACAGATAGCCACAGCTTGATGAGTGAGGGGATTTTCTGTTAGGTTTGTCTTTTGCACAACCAGAAAGGGTCAGAGTTTCAGATGTGTGTGACTCTGTCCGTAGTGATGTGGGTTTGGTGCTGAGTGAATATATATATGTGTGTGTGTGTGTGTGTGTGTGTGTGTGTGTGTGTGTGTGTGTGTGTGTGGTGTTAAAGTATGGGATAGATTGGGGGAGGAGGCAAGGAATGTTCAAACATAAGCCAATTCAAAAACACTTATAAGAACATGTTTTTGACAAGGTATAGAGATGAGGGTTATTAATTGTCACCATATGTTCACTGTTGTTTATGTATACATTTTTTTCTTTGATTTACTTATTATTTGTTTATTTATTCACCAGCACAACTAAGAAACACATTGGTGTAAGATTATACAGTCTACTCTCGTTATACCGCCAACTTCCGTTCACGGCCAAATTGGCGGTATAGCGAAAATGGCGTTACAACGGGTTGCGTCCATAATGTGCATGTCTTTACTATATAATGTCTATGCTGCCTCCGTTAACCCGTTCTAATTGCGTTTCTAAATAACTCTTGATTCTGATATGTTGTAAGGGATCATTTAAAGTGGGGAAACATTTTAAGCATTATTATACCGTGTCGGGAAATGACACCCCATCATCTTGAGGCTTTGGCTTAATCCCACGTCCTCTTCCCGACTTCCTGACCTACTGAGTGTTCTGCGATAAATGAACGGTGGCCGTTCCGTAGACCTACTCGTAGCTTGTCGCGATCAGCGTCTGGCGCGTTTGTTTCAGTGCATTGTTAAAATTTATGTGTACTCGATGGCAATCACGCTGGCGGTATAACGGTTGGGAAATCAATGGTATAAGTGTTGTTTGTGCATGGAACTGGGCTGGCGGATGGCGATAGGCGGAAATGGCGGTATAAAGGCGGGCGGTTTAACGAGAGTAGACTGTATGTGTATTTGTATACGTGTATGTGTACTTGCATGTTGTGTGTATATGTATAAACGTTTGTGTGTGTATATGGATGAATGAGTGTGTGTGTGTGTGTGTGTGTGTGTGTGTGAATAGATATATAAATATAAAAGAGTAATGTAAAAGGAAGAGGGACATATATATTATTAATAGTATTTCAGGGAGAAGGGGTGGGATTAAATAAGTTGCACTTCTTCCCACCCCTTTTCGGGCATGTTAAATGGAACTATTGTGCTGTTCTTCTGTCTAAGATTGTTATGATTCTTGATATTTGTATTATTATGTATGTTTTGCTAGTTCACATATATGTTTAATTTCATTGCATGTTCAGAATAAATCACTAAAATCAAAAATCAAATATATACAGTAGTGGAGCAAAGTTTTTGGACACCCTTAAAATTTTACATAATCTCAAATATTACACTGGTCAACAACAAATTTATTGTTTAAGTTTTTTGAGCTGATTTAGGATAATTTTGGTGTGCTGAATCCAAAAATCACATTAATTTTGCTCAATCAGGTCAACGTTTTGAACTATGCTACACATTGGCTTTTAACATTTTTCCTTACATTTATGGGCATTTTCACATCATATGATACAAAATTCTTTCATATTTCTTGCAATAAATGAGTTCTGAAGATTTTACTTTTGCCAATTTATGATTAATGTTTTTTTTAATATTACAGGTGAATGAAATGGCTTCGACTAGAAGATCTTGCAAAAATAAGCCTGACGTATTCTGCTACATCTGCGGTGAATACACCATTGTACCTAACAGGAATCCTGTTAGAAAATGATTTTTTTTCTCTTAAAACCTATTTTGGGTGAGAACTATATAAAAAAATCAACTGATAAAGTCACAAAAATGTAATCAATTTTGTGAGAAGATCAAATTTTTCAATATCAAATTAACAAAAAAAACTTAACCTGATTGAGAAAAACAGATGTCATTTTTGGATTTAGCGGTGCAAAATGGTCCTAATTCAGTTGAAAAAACCTAGACAACTTGCAAAAAACATTTTTTTGTAACCTAGTGTTATCATGTAGGGCTGCATGATTAATCGATTTTAAATCGGATTATTTAATTAGGATGATGTTTATAAAAAGGATAATCGTTTTCAACACCATGTCCAAAGTATTTTCAAAAACTACTGACACTTCACCACACACTCTTTCCATGTATGTTTTCTTTTTACCCCTTTAGCCGTGCCCTTCCTGTGCATCTCTGTGAAGACATGCTGAGATAGGTCATTCTCACCTCCACGGTCAATTGAGAACACCCTACGGCATGGACAGCTTCCATTAAATCACTGCTAATGAGTTTAACCTGTCTGTTTTGCTTCCCATTGATTTTTGTAACTGTACAGTCTTGTCTTTTTTTGCAGGTTGATTTACATCCACACATGCCAAAGTGACTGAACCAAAACCTTTCACACTCCTCAATTTATTGAATTTCCCACTGGGGACAAAAGTATGTGTATTTGTATCTTTATCTGCATTTGTAATATACAGGACAGCAGAGGTCTTCTATGGAACAAAGTAATTTAGCACAAAATACGAATCCAGGCCAATACAGAACACTTTGCAACCCTATTTTCTCTACATCCATTTTCAAGGTGAAAAATATCTTTCCTCTGAGAGCCATGGCACATATAGACCCACTGCAGGAATACATTTTCCTTGTCGTAATGTATAACACTCTTTTTTTTTGGGCTTTGAGCTGCTTAGTTTCCTTTTACTAATGCTCATGACACATGATGATGTTAAAGCTGCAACAGATGAAATCAGGGGGAAAGAAACACCCGAATTTGGAAATACATGCAAATATCTGAGTAAAAAGACTAAATACAAAGGTAGATCTGGATCATAATGGTGATTTAATGGAACTGTAAAGCCACTTTTTGATGAGATTGGCAGCTGTCAATCATACAGTCACAGACACATTTTTTAGATCATTAAAAACAATGGTTATGCAATCAAGCACTAACTCCTGTGTGTATCATGTGACTAAAACAGACAGAAAAGAAAACATGGAATGACCAAAAACACTGTTTTTGTCAGTACAATGCCATAGATATTGATGTAAGAACTAGAGTGATTTTAGTTATTATCAAGAAAACATGGAAAATGGATAGATATCAGCTCTGAAATTATACTACTATGAGCTTTTTTTTGTTGTTATCATTATATTTATCTAAACAAATGTACCTTTAGTTGTACCAGGCATTAAAATTAACAAGAAATTGAAGAAAACAAGGGTGGTCTAATAATGTTCTTCGCGACTGTATATTTAACCTCCACCTGTTTGTCTGGAGACACCTGTGATTAAAGACATTGAGTTTCTATGGTCTAAAAAGGAAAGTAAAAAGCTGAAGCAGACATCCTCTAAGAACACTTTATTAGACCAGTGTTTCCCAACCAGTGTACCGTGAGAAGTCATCAGGTGTGCTGTGGAAAATTATCCAATTCCACCTGATTGGTACTATAAGCGAGCAGTGCGATATAGATATATACGACCACATGCACCAATGATCCACTGTACAACAACAGTCTCCTGTTTCACTTTGCAAAATAAAAGTGAAAGTGAACTGGCCCTGATGCATTCTGTTGATAAAGCCCCCCTCACTAGTGATGCGAGGATTAGTGGGTTACCTGGGAACCCTAGGTATAGAGGGAATGCACATACGTCACTTCCCCCCTGGGCCACGCCCCTCTAAGTCAGACTGAGTGGCAAAAACAAACCAGCTCAACATGACGGAGCATAGCAGTAACTACAGCGAGACCGGGAAAAATGTGGAATATAACATTAAATTAAAGACAACTGGACTGGACATGGACCCATATAAGCTACCAAACAACAAGTGGTCTACGAACATTGATATGTGGATGGAAATCACCTATCCTGACATTTATATGAACCTGATTTCAACGTCGAGAAAATCCACAATGCAAAGGCTGAAAGCATACAAAAGACAATGAGTTGTTGACATCCTCGTCATCGTTAATTAGAGAATTACAGCTGGTGAGCACTTTCAATTCAACATACTATTGTTTTTGAGGTTTTCTGTCAGTGCAGACGTATTTTCTTGGCGGTGATTGCCAAGGTAAAGGCCCAGCAGTAGTGCTCACAGTTCACTACTGATTTACTGGAGTTGAACCCTTAGTACTGACCCAAGTGAGTGGATGATCTACTGGTACTGTGGAGATTTAACCCTTTCATGCACGAATTATGAGAACCTTAATCAAAATTTTTTCCTGAGTGTTTTTATTCCTCTTTACGCATGAAAAAAACAATGCGACTGAAAAATTTCCTCTGAAAAATAAGTTTAAAAAAATAAATAAAATAAAAATAATTCAAAAAAATTCAAAAATACATAAAAAATAATAATAATGAAAAACAAAAATTCTTGTGAACCTATTTTTCATTAAGTTGCAAAAATGTCCACTCAGCTGGACACCACACGTTTAATTTTTGATGGACAGAAACATGAATTTAGTGATAAATTGAGTGAAAACTATGGGGAGGGCTTGTGATTCTGGGGGTTTATGCTCAGGAGAGATCTACATAATGTAACCAATTCATGTCAGAAAAGATATGCAGTGTCTTAAAACTTTAGTAAAGATATGTGTGAAGAAAAAAAAAAAAAAAAATACAACGAAAAGAACAACAAAATCCATGAATATACAAGAGAACAGCTGTGGAATAGCTGTCCACTGTAGTGACCAGTATGCATGAAAGGGTTAAGTAGAGTTAACATTAAATACTTGATCCAACACAGCTACAACAGCTTTGTGCTAGAGTACTCCCTTATTTGGAAAACTAGGTTAGCCTCAGTTTAAGCTAGTTTACAAATCATGTAGAGCACAAGGTTCAGAATCACACAACTGAAGACAAAAACGTTTCAGTTATGAAACATAGAACTAAATGACAGATGCTAACACTAAGAGCTTTACTAAGAAGTAACGTTAGCCAAAATGATATGTAATTTAAGGTATGATTTTACGCAAGAACACAGCATAAATTAACGTTACCTGACACAAATCCAGGTTTCGTTGCCTGGATTCCAGTTATTTCTACAAACTGCAGCGATCCATCTGCTTCTTCTGTCTTTGGCTTTAGGTCGCCGCTAAAACGATAGCTCTGAGTGCTTTTTAAACCTATTTGTGCGATCAATGGCACAACAGCTCTTCCCCATTTTTTTAGATTGTTCTAAAGTTTTCGCAGTATTCAAGCCAAAGCCGCTACTCATCTCCCTCTTTCTGCCACTCAGTGGGCGTAACCGTGCAGACTTCCGTTAGCGGTGACGTCACGTGCATACCCTCTATTGGGTTGGGGCGGGGGAGATATATTTCCCATACTATTATATAACAGACCTCAATTTGGGGGTCCGTCTGAGGAGTTGCTGATCCACCCCTCTCAGCTTTCTTGGTCCAAACACTCCATGACAGTGTCGCCCATGCACCCCCAATGTCTGTCTTCAATTCCTGCAAGATTAGCTTCGTGTTCAACTAAACAGGCTCAGGTTTTACATTAAATAAACTGAGACTGGATTTGTATTATATTTCAATGACTATACATTTTGTGACATTTTTGTTTGGGTGGTGTGCCTTGTGACTTTTTGATTGTAAAATATGGCTCAAAAAGGTTGTATTAGACTAACAAACATTTTTTGATCAGTGATGCTAAAAAGCTGTCCAGCACTGCAGCTTTAGACAGGTATTTTCACATTTTATCGTCTTTTAAGCCTGCAAACATCTTTAACCCATACAGACCCAGTGCTACTTTTATGTCAGTTCCCAGATGAATTTTTTCCATTTTTCAATTTAACATGAAAACTCAAAGTAAACTCAAAGGTTATTATATCAAAACAGAGAAATCTGACAAAATAGTGACTCTTTCAGCAAAATCTATCATTAACTGAATATAAACCCAGTGTCTCCATCCACTGTCATTGATCCAGCTCCATGGGTTTTACTGGTGAATCAATGTTGTAGAAGATGATGGTGTTTCCATGTTCAGTACGGAGCCTCTGAACGTCCAAATGGGTCATATCTGATGACCATGAAAAGATGACAAACTGTATTTTACACTAATTATTTACATGTGTTAATAGGATTAGTGGATCGACAGGTATTAAACAGTTTAGATCAGTAGATGCTATTGGTCACCAGTGGATGTTTGGGTGTTTATGGGTTAATCACTCATACATTTATCATGAATCAAACTAGTGGTATTATCTCAACAATGTTAATTTTATATTTGCCAGAGTTTGGTAACACACTACTTTTTGCTAAAATATAATGCTTAGTGCCATCTACAAACCATCTTGTGTAAATTTATGTGATTCTTATTTTTTTGTCACAATAGGAAACGGTAAAGTAGACACTGATATACAATAATAAAAATGCCTACACAACTGAACATTGTAACTGGTCCAGAATTAAGCAGCGTGTGTTCTTGCTTGTGGGTTGGCAACAAATGTTATCAAAAGGCATGAGTGTCTGTGTTAGACTGTAGTGAGAAACAGATTGTCGTATTCATTGATTGCCGTTTTTAGTTGTGTGAATCTGTAACATGATATAAAATCATGCATATAATGTGGTGTACTTTGCAGCTGATAAAGAGTCTCCTGAACTGTTGAAGTTATACTCAGTACTTCCCTGTGTTTCCGAACTTAGTAAAGTGCAGGAGGAGGTTTTTTGGGACACACTGTCTTAAAATTAACTACGGAAGAGTAAGGAGTCGGTCTGCCGTCGTACGCCTCATTTGCACCGGTGACATATCTCACTGTCACATAAAAGGAAAAAGAAAACACCCACATGGTTCCTCTCACACTGAGGACCCAACGGATTCGGAAGAGGAGCCAAAGAACTCAGCATTTATTGGTGGTGGCATCCAATTGATCTGGAATAAAGCTTGGTAATTGCACTTTCCTTTCATGTTGGGTCTGTTTGGATTCAGAGACCAAGGAGGATTACTCCGCCTCCAGCAGACACCCACGCTCAGACACTCGCTGTGATTAAAAAAAATCATCCAATACATCAAACATACTTGGACAGTACTTGGTGAAGAAGAGAAAAAAAAAAAAAGCAATATTAGAGAAGGTGGGAGGATTTAGGAAGGAGGATTATTAGTTATTTCAGTAATAAAAGCCTTGGTTAAGCAGTCAAAGTTTACATGTTTTTCATTCATTACAAGTTTGTACTGCACTAGACCTTTACCGCAACTTATCTCACATGTCTCCAGCACCAGATGTTGGTGTTGTGTGGGTGTTTATTGTATTGTCTTCCATTCCAAGCTGTATTTAAGTCACTGCTGCAAGCAATTCACTCTCAATATATTCCCTTATGACGAGTGAACCACAGAAGAGCATCTTATGTGTTTAAGTTGGTCATGTGCTAATTTGTAGTTGTGTGTTAGCATTGGTAGAAATTATAGTTAATATAGTGGGATTGTATTTATACTAGGTATGTGTATTTATAGTCATTTGTTATACCCAGAGGTGTTAAAAGTATTCACATTCATTACTAGGGGTATAAGAAAATATCAGTTCTGCAATATATTGCGATATTTCATTTCATAATACTGTACTGATATTAAAAAGTACTATATCTATATTTTTAAGTAATTATTCAAATGCAGATATTTTGAAGGTTCTTTTTTTTTGTTTATATTTTGTTTATTATTATTTAAAGCTACAGAGAATGAGAGCATTTTCTCACTCTGCATTTTAGTGCTGACTTTTCGAACTAACCATGAACGTCACACGTGTATCTTCTGCGGCAGAGGCAATGTGACAAGAGTGACCACAGAGGGCAGGCTGCTTCTGAATAAGAAAATGCAGGAATAAAATGCCTGAAGGTAAATCTCAGTGTCCGTTAATGTCTCTGGCCTCCACATATCTGTGGACGCTAATGTATGTGAGAGCTGAGTGGAAGTAGAGACCCTTGTTTAAAAGGCTAAAAGTTCTGAAAGTTCAAAAGTACAAGGAAATGTACTCAGTAAGTAAAGGTAAAAGGCATTTCTACATTTTTATTATCAGCTACTTTGCAAAGTTACTGAACCTTGCATCGTCTGTGTTGGTATTAGTCGTCATGGTTTCAGACATCTCATTAAATAGACATAAAGAAATGGTCAACTTTTCTATGTGTTATCGTCCCAGTCATGTATAGTAGAAACAAATGTCTACAACACTAAACATTTGTCAAACTACTGGATTTTATTGGTGAATTGGTGAAAATGATGGTGTTTCCATGGTCACTACAAAATCTCTGAATGCCCAAATGGGTCATATCTGATGATTCTGAAAAGCTGAGAAATTGCACTTCATCTTTTTTTTTTTTTTTTGATGATAGGACTAGTGGTTTAGAAGTTATTAACCCAAACATCCACCAGCAAACAAAAACATCCACTGACCTAAAGTATTGAATTACTATTAATCAACTAATCCTATCAATACATGTAAATAATTGGTGTAAAATACAGTTTGTCGTCTTTTCATGGTCATCAGATATGACCCATTTGGACGTTCAGAGGCTCTGTAGTTACCATGGAAACACGTCATCTTCTACAACATTGATCCACCACTAAAACCCATGAAGTTGGATCAATGACAGTGGATGGAGACACTTGGTTTATGTTCAGTTAATGAGAGATTTTACTGAATAAGTCACATTTTCTTCAGTTTTCTCAAATGTATTACATTATCAGTGAACGGAATATAAGAAAATACATGGTTTATATTAAAAGAAGATAATATTATAATAAATGGTAATAAATCACTTAAGAAAGGTTAACTAGAGAGAAACATTCATTTTGGAGCCACCATAAAAGTAGCATTGGGTCTTTATGGGTTAAACACTTTAGATCAGTAGATGTTTTTGGCCACCAGCCAATTTGCAAGGATGATTAAAAAACATGAGCAAAGTCACTTTTCTGACAGAAAGTGCATCAAATAAAACTCTAGTGGCTGTTTTTTTTCTTTTATTAAGGTGCCATTAACTCAAACCAGTGTCATAAAACAGACACACAGCCTTATTCTACTTCGGATGAGTAATATTTTATCACTTATTCTCACTTTAGTTGTTGTATAAAAATGATATTGGGACAAAACATTAAAAAAAAAATGAGTAGCAGAAGGCAGACTAGCGGAAAAAACAAATTTACTCTTCGTAGATAAGATGCATGGAATTTAGAATGACCTGTGTTTATGGACTATTTTTTCTCAAAACAGTGAGTTGCAGACTTTGAGATGACCCATGGAAGCTTCTCCTGAATGAGCTCCTCTACTGGTGGTTTCAAACGGATAAAATCAACATTGGCAAGCAATTATCTTTTTTATTTTGTAGGATTTGTACTGTGCCAGGGGCTCAGGTGGAGTAAATTGAATATTTCTTTCTTATTACAGTCAAGATTGGACGTTTACATATATCTTGTCTAAATGCATTCTTCAAAATCCGAACATCTCATTTCATTATAGTTTCATTTGTGAACATAAAAAAAACTAACCAATGGCACCAATGGATGGATTAGACTTTTGTTACCAAGGTTACAACCACTGCACCAACTGATAAGGAGGAAAACATAAGACATAAGTCAAGTTCACCCTTATTGTCCTTGTTAGAAGATTTATTCTCTGCATTTAACCCATCCTAGTCCTTTAGAAGCAATGAGCTGCAACTGAACGATGCCCAGGGAACAACTCCAGATCTGAGCCAGTGCTTTGGTCAAGGGCACGAGAGGAGATTTAACATGCATGTTTTTTTATGGCAGAGGAAACTGGAATACCCGGAGGAAATCCACAGGACACAACCTGTGGTTTCTTTGTGGTATAATAATATTGTGAAACAAGAAGAAGAGCAGACTATCTGCTGGAGGTTTGTACTGTCTGAGTGACCTTCGAGTTCTAAAATAGGCCATCGTGCACTTTTATTTCCCATTCTGGAAGATTTTTATGTTTTAAAGGGGTCATATTTTGCTAAACCCACTTTTATTACTCTTTGGTTCATTTATTTGTGTATTTGGGGACCGTAATAGTTCATAAAGTTTGAATTTGAACCCTCCAGGTGCTGCAAAGCTATCTTAATATTCATTTTGGCAAAAATCAAGTGGATTTCTACAACCTGTTTTAATTCCTGCTCGATTTGTTATATAACTAGTTACGTTACGACATTTGCACATATGAGGTCAAGACTTCTGACAAACATTTCTCCGAGTACGACATAATTGTTTATCAGCAGCAGCGGTTGGAGTCCATACTGAAAATATGTCCAAACTTCGAGCTGATTACCTAAAATGTTCAGTTGTTGGTTGAATGGGAAAGAGGAGGGGTGGGCCGTGACGTGGCTCTTTTGCATTTAAAGTGCCAGCGCTCAAAACGACCTTTCTGGTGTCATTACTCAGAAATAGGGTTGAAGATGGACCTGTGGAGTTGAATTAATGAAGAATTCAGACCCAAACATAGCATTTATAGTTTATGTAGACCACAGGGAAATGTTTTAAAATGCATAATTCCATTTTTTAAAAAAAAGCAAAATATCACTCCTTTAAGTCACGTCTCTGTTGTCAAATGAGTTCACATTATGCTCACTGGAAAAACAACAAGCTCATTCTGTTTGTTTGAAGCTCCAGAGGCTGCACTGTTGATTCTGAAGGCTTCAAGGCAGATTTGTGTTACCCGGCAACACATGATGGTGAAATATGATTGGACAAATGCTTTAACATACACATACACTACTGGAAGCAGTGTAACCAAGAGAAAAGTGATGAAATAAAGATAATGGACAATTGGGAATAATTTAATACATCTTCATGTAACAAATGAAGATGCAAATGAAAGTTGGTGATTCTAATTCTTTAGTTCATCAAAGAAAGCCTCGCTGAACCACTACTGACAACTACACAGGCATATTTAGGCTACATTCAGACTGTAGGCAAATGTGGCCCAAATCTGATTTTTTTGCCCATATGTGACCTGTATCTGATCTGTTAAAGACAGCTTGAACAGCACAAATCCAATTTTTTAAAAATCCAACCCAGATGGCATTCTGTGCTAGGAAAAATATTCTACAGCACTGGATTTTGGATAAAACCACTTCAGTTGCAGGGTGGCATAGGATATTAATGGAATTCATACCCCTGGACTTTCTGACCTGTCTCATGCACCACAAAACCAATGCCAAGAACATGGAAACCATTCCTTGACTATATTAATGTGACCATATCTGCTATAATGACAAGAGCATTTGTATAAAAATGATTTTCTTTCTATCCAGCTTCCATTGTATTGTATACTGCACTGTACCTTTCATATGTACAGCCTAGAAGGTATGTGTATGTGCATATGTATATGTGTTTGTACACTCAGGTGTGTGTATATGCATGTATATAATTCAGTTTATTTATTTTCTGACCACTTCCAGCCTGTGTTGTGTTTTGTTTTATTATTTTGTTTTATGTGTGCGTTTAAAAAAGAAAAAAAAAAACAATAAACACATTTATCAAAAAAAAAAAAAAATCTGCCCCAGGCCACTTTCATATGTGGTCCTAAATCTGATACATATCTGATATTTTGCAATGCAACTTCAGTCTTAATGGTCAGATTGCATTTATCTGACCTTTACGTCATTTAAATGTGACAAACGTCACAATTCTGCGTCCCAGGAGGAGAAACAGTGGGAAAAATATACATATTTCCGTAAACACAGTGCGTCCCTGCGTGGTCATGTATTACGCTTTTAAGTTCAGACTCAAAACTGATAGAAGTTGCCTTTAATATGCAATATGAACAAGCACACAAAAAAATTGGATTTCACCAAAAAATCTGAATTTTGCGTTAAAACCTACGGTCTGAACGTAGCCTTAGTGAGTAATTATGAGATTTTTACTCCAAAATACCATGGAAACAGAACCAGCTAAAGAATTTGCATCTAGTTCCACAGGTTTTAGTTTGCATTTCAAATCTCACCTTTTTCTCACCCCTGGTGTCAGGACTTCATTTGTCCTGATCCAGAGCAGTGACAGGTGAGGAGTTTGGTGAGGAGGTTAGGTGATGCCTGTCAAACTATAACAGAGATGTCCTCAGGTTAGCTGGAGAAGAGCAGACAGATGTTCTGCAGCCAAACGTATGGAAACACCACAGTTCCAAGTCTGTGGGTCTTAATGAACTGATCATTAATTGTCCAGGACTTCAGTTTCAGTCCGAGAATAGAGTTTTTATGACAGCACTGCATTCATTATGTGCAACCATATTCATTTTGAAATCCTTAAAAATATACTCCCATAACTCTGATATAGGGTAAATGACTATATTTGATTCCGCATGCAACATTATGAGTCAGGTGCAGTTCTAGTATCCTACATATAATAAAGTAAAACGTAAACTTTTGTGACTGTGTTCACCCATTTTATATTTTGGCTTTTTTTTTTTTTTCTAGTACAGTCTGTTGAGGGTTACAGTATTCAACAAAAGATATCCATAAATAATACAATAAAAGGAAAATAAGGGAATCACATTACCATTTCAGCGGTGATGTCTTTGTTTTTAAATCCAATCCATTTGTCCCATTTTCTATCCAACTTTTTTTTAACTCTTTCATGTGTAGTGGTCACTACAGTGGACAGCTGTTCAAAGGGGTTCTCTTGTATACTTACGGATTTTGTTGTTTTATTTCCATATCAGCCAACACAGTGGACGCTTATGTATCGTCCCATACCCTGTAATTCATACCATTACTGTAAATTTGCTGTTCTAGATAAATCTGATCTGCAGTAACATGTTTGACCGTAAAAAAAAAAAAAAAAAGCTAATTGTTATTAAACTGTAATTAACAGTTTTCTTTTGTTGCTTATTATCTATATGCAGGTATTGTTAAAATGTGAGAAAACATCAAATTAGCAGCATTAAAAATGTTTTTACCTTATTATATATCAGTAAATACATGTTTCTTTGCTTCTAAAATTAAATGCATGATGTCCAGCTGAGTGGACATGTTTGTAATTCCATGAAAAATAGGTTCATTAAAAAAAAATTCAATCACATTGTTTTTTTTTTCATGCCTATAGAGGAATAAAAACACTCAAGAAAAAAATCTTGACTGAGGTTCTCATGATTCGTGCATGAAAGGGTTAATCTTAAGTTATATGTCATTTTTTACATCACCCATATTTCAGGTACTATTTCTAACCATTGTTTCTATCTAGGTGGGTCCGAAGCAAGCCAAGTAATTGTCTTCTTTTAGTACAACTGTATTTATATTTCCCAAATATACGAAGGAACAATTCTTGGTAACAGTATATCCTAGAACCTCATTTATCACTTTGTCCAAAAATGGTTCCATTTTGGGGCAACACCAGAAGATATGTGCATGGTTTGCATTTATTTGACCACACTGCCTCCACCATGTTTGTTCTTTTAATAATTGCTTACTTTTTAAATTTAATGCAATAAAGAAACGTGTTAAATTTTTCCAATTGAATTCTCTCCATGTAAGGGAGTTTGTTGATGTCTGTAGGTTCTCACACATCTGGTACCATTCCTCTTCGGAAATCATGGCATTCAACTCTTTTTTCCCCACTTATATTTTATATACAGTGTTGTTTTATTCTGACATTCCATTTAACTGTGTAAAGTCTTGATATGGCCTTGTATAATTTTTGATACTTTGGCTTTTTACATTAATACAAACTATTAAACTGTACTAACAGACTATTGTATTATTCTATTATTATGCAGTTATAATGTAGTAATAGTCATCTTAGACCAATAGAAGCTCATCCTTAACTCCACCCTATGTCAAGATGCTGGAGGTGAAGGAGACAGTAACCATTTCCAGCTGCAATATCTAATTCTGAGGGAAAACCTGCTTCCTACCTGATAAATCTGCTGTGTGCTGGACTTGAACTGGACAAACCGAATACTTTTATCACTGACAGATAAAAGCGAATGCTATCTGAAACTCTGTAATCATTATGAGGGCACTGGTTCCAAATGTCACTTGACTGATGATGGTGGATAACAAGTGACTGTTCTGACTTCTTTGACAATTGGCAATTATTTGAAAATGTCAGATTTCGATGTGAATTTTGAGTAACTGGATGAGCTAAGCATAGATAAGTGGTGGGAATAGATGGACAGGGTAGAGAAAGAACATAAAAAAGAAGAGGAAAGGTGAAAATTAATGAGGAAAGCTGAAATAGTTATTATGAAGCCATGACTTTTTTGGTCCTTGTGTCATTTTCCGAACGAAAACTTTTATATGCAGCCAATAGAAATGAATATACAAATTGTCTCTGGTATAGAAACTAAAAAGATTCTGGAGTTAATTTTTTACATCTGTTTTGCACAATTTACACACTTCTCCAGTCAAATATCCAACAGGTACCAACAAAGAAGAATACAAACACAAATGGACAGCAACTATACATAAGCAGCTGTACAACCATAAGTAAAATAAATATTATTCATCATTCCATAGCTCAGCATGTTATCCACTGTGTCTTACATCTGTGTTTGCCACATTACTTGGTGAAAGAAAGTTTGCTATCACTATTATGTCGCAGTTTTTGTTGCTGTGTGTTTATTTAATGACCTTATGCCATGTATATGTACTTACAGTGTGGTCTATGTAGTAAAATTTTACATAAAGGTGGGGTAGGAGAGGTTTTCCTGGAGCATTTTTTACTACATTGCTTAAAATCCCCTTCACACCCCGATTACAACCAATTAATTAAATGCTCTAACACAAAAATAAAAAATTTTGTCACCTGTGGAACGGACAGGACAAAAAAAATCCCACCATCCAATCATTTTCACTGGCCCATTGAAATGATTAACCAGTGATAGGTCTATCAAACTCAACATGTACCCCTCTCCATGCATGAATCATGCGTTCTCAGAGGCTTGAAGCGTTTGTACAGGAAACGAAGCCAGAGCTTGGCTATATTAGCTATATTAGGACGGGAAGTTCACCAGCAAACTGTTTTGTCACTAACATAACTCAATACCCAGACAGCAAAATCATTATGGCTTAAATCTGGCCCAAAACTGGCATGCCATTTTGGCAAAGTTCTGGGTGGATATATGGGCCCTAAATGGCCCAAAATAGGCAAGCCAAAATCAAACCAGAAGGAAGCCAAAATTCACCCAAAACTAATTGTGGACTTCCAAAATATAGCCATAATTGTCCCAGAAAAGCCCCAAATTCCCATAATCCAGCCAAAAAGTAGCCAAAACTGACCCAAATAGAGGCCAAAATTCACCCAAAGTTTGTGTTGATCATGCTTTTAAAATGAAGTGGGGTTTTCTTCTGGGTAGAAATTCCCGCTCTTTGCGCAGTGTTTTGGCTTTACAGAAATATGCCAAAACAACCAAAAAAACATCCATATATGGAATAAAATATTGCTGCTCTTTAGTCAATCTTCTGGCTTGCCATAAACATGCCATACCATCCCTATACTTGATCCTGCTCTTTGCCCAGTCTTTTGGTAAACCAGACATATGCCATAACTCAGCCATATATTGCTGGTGCCTCCATATCTATTATGGATAACCTTAATCATACCACAGTTAAGCCTAAAGGTTTTTATAATGTCAAAAGAAAGCCAAAAATGCCAAATGTATGCCATAATACTGCAAAATATTTGCTATCTGGGTAGGGAATGTAATGTTAGCCAGATAGGTATGAACTGAGGCTGTTCTATAAGAGCGGGGGTGCGAGCTGGAGTCGGAGCTGGGGTCGGAGCAAATTGTTGCTGTGCAGCGCTCGTGAACCCTTGGGAACAAGCATTGCACGTGCCAGTACTCTGGAGGCGTGGCTTTGGGGGGATCTCTGAAGAAATGGGTTTGGACTTTTGAATTGTGTATTTTCAAAATGTAGCTTGCTCGAGTCGTTTTTCCAAGATCTATTACTCCACCTTTAAGTAAAGGTTATTGTTTCAGGGTCTTTTGCTTTGATACCATGAAAGAAGCTCGATGCCTACCCGACATGTCATTACAAGACATACAAATGCAGGCATGGATCCAACTCTTGCTTAATGACTCCAGTTTTCTTTCTTAGTGCAGCGAAATTAATTCTAACAACCTGTGTGCCCACCAAACACAGTGCAGGTTTCCATCATCCAACCACATCAGAGCAGCATCCGTCGCCATGTGGCAAAGTCTCGCTTCCATGAGTCCTTGCGGATCTGTGGAGAGTCTTTTCAAGGAGCACAAGCCTGTTTGGGAAGGCCAGATGGTGCGATCAGCTGGCCTCCTCAGAGCTCGGCATGAGTGTGGCTTGTCCTAACGCAGATCCCTTTGTCGTCTAATGCCTGCTTGGATCTCAGTCAACCTGTGCCAGCCCGGGCGGATCAAAGAGAATATTTACAAGGCGCTTCTGTGACAGTCCAGCTTTGAACGGAATCAGGGGGTTTCTCCTTCCTCCCTGCACGCGTTCCCCTTTTTAAGTCTGGGTTAGCTGGAGGCTAACCTTGGACTCCTCGGGTAACATTCATAACAGAGGGGGGGGGTGACAGAGCTGCTGATGTACAGAGCCTTGATCATGGCATTGTTTCTTACATGACTCTGGTGTGGCTGATTAGCAGCTTGTGAATCGTCACTTTTCATGGAGGACCCTGGTGAGAAGCAGTAGCAGTGGGTTTTTTCACACATCCCCCTCACATTATAAATATGCCACTGAGCTCCTCTATGACGTTTGTTGATAGATGGGACTCAGTGGGTTTTCTCAGTTCATTAATACTCAGATTGTGAGTTTGTTTGTGCTGAGGGCTGTCAAATGCAACTCAACAGAGTCCTTAAATGTCAAACCTATTATATTTCTTACGTGTGCATTCACTTTACATGGAGCATGATTTGAAACTATCCACCCATTACAGATGTGTTAAATATACAAAAAGCTTAACATCAGAAAATACCAGCTTCTATTCAGCTGTTGTAGCGTAACTAGTGTAACGTGAGGGTTCATTGGTGGTTAATAGTTCATTCTTTATAAAATGAGACTGCAGGATGGAGACGGATTTCTTCTTACAACAGTGCTTTACTTTACGCGTACCTTAAAGGTGGGGTCTGAGATGTTTTTCTGAAGCATTTTTTATTATATTCCTTAAAATCCCCTTCACACCCCGATTACAACTAATGAATTAAATGCTCTAACACAAAAATTTAAAAAATCAGTCACCTGTGGAACGGGCAGGACTGAAAAAACACCATCCAATCATTTTGAGCGCTCACTCGAAATGATTGAACGGTGATATGTCTATCAAACTCAACTGCCATTCACCCCTCCCCCCATCCCCCGTCTGCACGTGCCCCTCCTCGCCTTCCCACAGGCTGGAGCGCTTGTACAGGAAGCGAAGCCAGAGCTTGGCTATATTAGTTACATTAGGATGGAAAGTTCACCTGCAATCTGTTTTGTCACTAACATAAACCACTAGGAAATGTAACATTAGTCACATAGGTCTGAACTGGGGCTGTTCTGGAAGACCGGGGGTGTTAGAGGAAACTGAATGAGGTATGGATGGACACGTGAGCCAGAGGCTCAGTCGGGGCCGTAGTCAGGGTAGGAGCCCGAGGCCTACGGGACCGGAGCAGGTGACGGAGCCTCAGCCGGTGTTGGAGATGGTTCGGCCGGACCAGACCGTAGACGGCGTCAGAGCCCAACCCGGGTACAGAGCAGAGCAGAGCCTCATGGCTAATTGATGCCGTGCAGTGCTCGTGAACCCTCGGGAACAAGCATTGCGCGTGCCACCACTCTGGAGGCGTGGCTTCGGAGGGTCATCTGAAGAAAGGGGTTTGGACTTTTGAACTGAGTATTTTCAGAATGTAGCTAGCTCGAGCCGTTTTTCCAAGATCTCAGACCCCACCTTTAACAGCAACCGCAACACTTCCTGAAAAACACATCTCACATGACCGAACCAGCCAATCAGGAACTAACAGTACCTAGATTGGTAAATGTAAGTGATTTAGAAAAGGCACATTCAATACGCTATTTTAACTGCTTATATTCAACAAATGAAAATAATTAAATGTGTATATGTGTAAATAATAATTCTGCAACATAAATGTAAATAGTTATTTGTGTAAACACTGTCTATATATTTTTTTAATAAATACCTAAATTAACTTATTCCCTGTAATTTACTCCATTGTTAAACCTTACATTCCTTCAACATAAATTATTTTAACTTCTGAGCCGTACACTAGTGTTAAACAATTGGTGGCACAATAGTACAAAGAAACCCAAACCTGGACCCAGACCCTTATATAGTTCTATATAAAGCACTATTTGGACTGGATTAGTTTTACATGGGTATGTGGGGTAATGCCACTTTACTACAGGGCATTGGTTACATTAATGGCCAATACGTACAGGATAAGAAATACCAGTAAAACTACCACAAGTGGGAGGGGTAACTCCATTCACGCACTGCCATTCCCTCCTGTTGTCACATGCGTATGATGTTGCTTTCCAGTTGGGCTTGAGAATCCAAAATAGAGGGCTAGGGCTCTGTCTGAACCTGACCCGTGCCCGACACAGTTGTGTCCGAACCTGACAGGCACTTCAGTGTTTGTGGACATTCCAGGATACCATCACAGATTTGAGTTAGAGAGTAGTGCCTTGCATTGAGGGCTGCTCATGAATATGACATGCTGACTTCTGTCTTTTGTAGTTCTACCCAAAAATTTAGGTTTTAGAGGAAAAAAATCAGGATTTTATATTTGGCCAAAATCGTGCAGCCCTAGATGTAGCACATTTGGACAGGACTCAAATCTCTGGCACTTATTACTTTACCCCACATACCTTTGTAAAACTAATCCCATCCAAACAGGGTTTATGAGTCTTGTAATTCTCCGTCTTCCAGGTATCCCTGAGCATCTTTTGTCTCACTTATCCTCTCCCCATCCCTTCTTCTTATCAAGATTTAGCCCAGTGCTGGTACTGGACATAGATCTGGTTCAATCCACTATCATTCAGATGCAGCGACACTGCCTTTGGAAAACTGTGTTAGTGGGAACTTCTTTTGGAGGAATATTTTCACATGGGGATTTAAGACAGGGTATTAAAATGACTAAATCCCTATAAAAGAAAACACCGCTTAAAAAGATGCATTTTAGTGTTTAGTTGCAGCTTGAAGGTTGTTGTTTCACATCATGAATCATACTTGAAAATAGTAACAGGGAAGAAAATGCCGACTGAAATAGTCACTCAGTGGTGGGATTATTCCAACGAGTAGAGTAGATCCTATACACTGACCATGCTGATGTGAATATTTTGGGATATTTATCTCTACATTTGGGCCTCATTCATACATAAATGACATTTTAGGTGGTCACAACAACATTTTTTTTAATCTGTATTGACAGGACAGTTAGATTAGAAAATGGTGGGGTTACATCCCAGTTCACACATACTTATTTTTGCTTTGTGCAAAGAACGTCTGAACACCTGAAGCACTAAATATAGACTATAGGTGTATAAGTCTGTGTATTACCTGCAGTTGACTGTCAGTACTTCTGCATTTAGTAGACAGACACACATGCAAATGTTGTGGTGAAATCTATATAATAATAAAAGATGCACAAAAACTGAACCAGCATTAACCAACAAATTAACTTAATAGTGAGTTTGTGTCTTAAGTTGATGTCACAGTTAAAAGCTGTTTGTTTATTTTATTTAACCCATAAAGACCCAAACAGCCACCAACAATCCAAACCACCTACTGATCTAAACTGTTTAATACCCGTTTATCCACTAATCCTATCAATCCATGTAAATAATTGGTGTAAAATGCAGTTTGTCATCTTTTCATGGGCATCAGATACGACCCATTTGGATGTTCAGAGGCTTCATAGTTACCATGGAAACACCTTCATCTTCTACAACATTGATTCACCAGTAAAACTCATGAAGTTGGATCAATGACAGTAGATGGACACACTTGTTTTATATTAGTTAATGATGTATTTTGCTGAAAAAGTACCCCTGTTTTTTTTCAGTTTTCTCTGTTTTTGATATAATGACCATCGATTTTAATCTGAGCTTTTATGTACATCTACCTAATCACTAAATTAAATTTAGGAAAATACCTGATGTTCACTGAAAAAATGCAAAATGCAGAGGATAATGTCATAATAAATGGTGATAAATTCCTTAAGAAAAACTAAATATAGTGAAAAATATTGTGGAACTGCCACGATAGTAGCACTGGGTCTTTATGGGTTAAAGGTCTGTGGTGTCTGCAGTTTTAAATCCAACACAAACAATTATGTGTGTAAGTGTTTGCAAAGCTGTGATCATTTTTTCATCTAGTACAGACATATGCTATAAAATCATCATGTGGACAGATTTGTTTTGGTTTTTTTAAGTGGAGCAGGGAAATGCCCATTGTGTACAGACATGGCATAAAATCCTGTGAACCAGGGCGTAAAGTAGCCGTCAAATGGCCAAAACCCTTGTTGTGCAGATCCTCAGTCTTTATAACACCTGCTGGTGGACAACACTATTGGCTGCAGGATCTTAGATACTAGCCAACGAACATGAGAGCAGGTGCTCCTTGACAGAAGGGAAAAGATTATATTTTTCCATAGGAGGCATAGCGCAACGCTAATAAGAACAACAATATGTGATAACCAAGAAATTCTCACCCTTCAATCACAACATTGTCACATTCCATATGATGGTTTAGATTGTCCTTATTAGTACCTGATGTACAAATATAAACCACCACAGGTACCAAAGCTGATTCCACATCATTGGTGGAGTGGCTAATTGGGAGATTCAGGAGGATTCCCAATGGGCCCCCATATGTCAATCTGGAGTTTGGGCCGATTGGATGGGAAAAATAATTTTGACACTTATCTGTCACTTCTCTAATCTTCTTCTTTGCATTCATTCTCCATTCATCTGTCAGCGCAGCCCCTACATCGCAGTAGATCTGATGGGTTCTACCATTTGAGGGAATGCTTCCCTCCCAAATGTTTAAGTTGGTTTGGCCTGCGAGTCGTCTTTTCTGGAGTGATAGTGTGAGTCAGTCGGTGGTGATGGAGGGCAGGTAGAGGCCAGGTGGAGCTGAAAAGGACAGGGTAAAGAAAATGAAGCTACTGAAGAGTTTAGTGTAAACCTGGCGGACTTACCTACCGGTGCCCTCAATGCCAAAATTTCATGTAAGATCCACTGTATAATAGAGGCGTAGCAGTCGGGAGTCAGACGTTGAAAGTATGTTAAGTTTCAGTTTCGTTTTCACGCTAGCACAAGTGATGTTATGTCTGGACTGCCACATAACCCCGCCTGCTCCGACAGATCGACAAGATACTAAATTTTATGAAAGGGTCCACAATGTTTACCTTTCATGGGGCCCACAATTGGTATTGCCACCCCTGCATATATGTGTGTACATATAGCCCCCTCCCCTTTAATTTTTCTGGATCTGCCACTACCTAACAATAGAGCACCTCTCTGTTGGGAAGAAAAATGCAATTTTAAATTATTTTAATTTTAACTCATTGCTCCTGTACAAAGGTAAATACGTTTTCATCTTTATCATATTTTTACTTCATCTTTATCTGATTTAAATTTTAATTGAATATATTGTTAAAGTGAAGTGTTATCTGCTAACTTACCAACATATACCTGAACTTATAACCAATAAAAAGGCATTGTTAGGGCTAGGGATGGGAATTGAGAACCGGTTCTTTTTGAGAAGTGGTTCCCAGTAGCTCGATTCCTTGGAATCGTTTGCCTGCCTGCTTAACGATCCTGCTTATCGGTTCCGCCTTCATTGTGCATGCGCGATGATGTCACACGTACGCTGCATTGTTTTGGTCAGAACATAGCCAACATGGCGTTGAGGCAGAAACGCTCAAAACAGACGACACCCGGTCCACTTACTTGGAACACTGTCAAAGCTTCCATGTCTTCAAAAGGGTGGAATCCCTCCAATATCCTCAAACATTTGTCCACAGCATGTGAATCATTTACAGGAATGTCACGTATTTGATACGCTACATAGCGGCGCTTGTGAATGTAGCGGCAGAATGAACGCCGGGCCGGTTCCGGTCAAAAACGTCGTAACTCCTCAAATACAAGTTTCCGAAGGTAAGAAGGGAAAGGAAATGAGGTGCACAACAACAGGAGACAAGCCGAGCCGAGTCAAACCGGTTCCATGTAGTAGAAATGCAGCAATAGAGGAATTAGTAAGGCGTCTTTAGTTTCACTTTCACTGTACGCCCCCCCGAACTGGGCCCAACGTCATCTGTTATTATTATTTGTACATACTGTATATGTTATATTTTCTGTGCAAAAATGGAAATATAAAAGACAGTTAATGCAAACACACCTGTTTGTACTCTTACTCCCTCATCCAATGAGAATCGATAAGGAATCGGATCGATAAGCAATATCAATAATGGAATCGGAATCGCTAAATTCTTAACGATTCCCATCCCTCATTAGGGCTAGCTGCTGTTTCATTTATTCAAATTCCTCCATGGAAAAAGCAGGCCGACTTTGACATGAAAATCCCGGGCTGAAAAAGGCGCCCACTCTGCCCCTGTTCCACATACAGCAAAAATTTGTATTTGATATTATAAAATGAACATTAATACCAAAGTTTCTCTCTCAAGTATTATATACTCTTATTTAGGTATCATCTTTTCATGTAGTCAGATTTTACACCTCCACTGCACCACAAGCACATGTGAATCAACTTCATAAAAGATAATAAAACACACAATAAAACATAACCAGGCGCTCAGAGAAAACACCTCTTAATTTACATTGATTTACAGGTTTGAAGTAATCACCACCTGTAGTTTTCCAATCAAAAAGTTAGTTTCTTTTCCAAACTGCTTATTCCTATGGAGGGTCATGGGGGTGCTCAATCCTGTGCCAGGTACCAATGGGCTGTTACTGTTACATTTCCGCTTATGGGTGATTTAGGTTGACTAATTACCCTATTAAATGCATGTCTTTGGATGGTGGGAGGAGCCAGAGTACCTGGAGAGAACCCATACAGACGCACTCATGCCACTGGTGTTGTAATTAAACTCAGGACCTTGTTGTTGTTCTCAGGTCTTTAAAGTAAATCAAACGCCAGAGTTAACTTATCTTTTCAGATTTTTCATTTTTGATGTAATCATCAAATCTTTCCCAGCTCTAATCTTTGCTTCTTTATTTTGCCTTTAAAAAGATTAAATGAAAATGAAGTCATTGCTATTTTAATTAACGTTCAGTTGGCGTGTGTGTGTGTGTGTGTTAAAACTGGTTGTAAGCATTAGATTACATCTAAAATTTTCTGTAAGTAGCAACATCTTATTCTTATATGAATGTTTTTAGTTTTTTTTAGTTTTTTTTTTTTTAATACAGGCAGTTATTTCCTAAAACACTTCTTATTAAAAATACCCAAAGGAAACATGCTTTAATTTTCTTCTTTAGATTAATGTGCCTATTCAAGGAACAAATGAGTAGATAAGTTAATTTGTCTAACTATGGCTTTATTTTTCTATCCTACTGTGAAAAAAGACCTCAGTGAATTATTTTAAACAAGGAATTAATCAAACCAGCGAATAGTGTTTAATATATTAGTGTCTGTAACAACCAACCTAAAGCAATATGCATGCATCATGGACTGAAACTACTTCCTGTTTTTAAGAAGTATGTCCCCCCTTTGGCGTTTTCATGATTGAATAGAAATTCCAAACCCCACAGTATCAGCATCACGGACATAAAAATATTCAGTGATTACAATGTTCAACATTTAAATATTCAGGCTTAAATATGCAAAGATATGCACTGGCATAATTCTCACCTGCAGGTTGAGCATTGAGCTCTGGGTAATCACTAGAACAGTTTAATCTTATGACAAAAGAGAGAACTTCTCCTCTGAGAGAACCCAGTACCGCTAAATACAGTAACAATAGTGAAGAGAAAACAGCTGCTGAATCAAACCAGAGATCACACAGTCAAAGACTAAACCACAGATATGAACAAGAGATCAGAAAAAAGGTTAAAAATATGTCTAAAATGGAATAACATGCAATTTTTTTAATAATATGGAGACTTGCAGTTGTCAGATTCTTCATTTAATAAAGTATTCAGATTGACTTGCGTGAATATTGACTGTTTTGACAGAGTTTAACCCATCAGGACCCAACCAGCCACTGGTGACCAAAATAATTTACTGGTCTAAAATGTTTCATAACTTTTGATCCACTAAACCTATTAAGACGTATAAATAATTGGTGTAAAATACAGTTTGTCATCTTTTCATGGTCATCAGATATGACCCATTTGGACGTTCAGAGGCTCTGTAGTGAACGTAGAAACACTGTCATCTTCTACAGCATTGATTCACCAGTAAAAACCCATGCAGTTGGATCAATGACAGTGGATGGACACACTTTCAGTTATTGATATCTTTGCTGAAAAAGTCACTTTTTCATCAATTTTCTCTGTTTTTTGTATAATAAACCTCAGCTTTAAACTGAGCTTTTCACGAACATCTACATGATCAGTGAATTAAATATAACAAAATACATGATTTTCACTGAAACAATGCAAAATATAGAATATAATAGTAGAGTGAGTGGTGATAAATTACTTAGGAAAGGATAAATATAGAGGAAAATTAATTTGGGAAGTGCCACAAAAGTCTTTATGGGTTACAGACTAATTTACAGATATAAACAGTATATATGGTACAATATCAACCAAGATACAGGGTGGGGAAGCAAAACTTACAATATTTTGAGGCAGGGATTGAAAGACAGTGTATGACCAATTAGTTTATTGAAAGTCATGAGAATTTATTTGCCACAAGAAAATGTACATAATAGAAAATGTCTTTATTCTATGTGTCCTCCTTCTTTCTCAATCACTGCCTTCACACGCTTCCTGAAACTTGCACAAGTGTTCCTCAAATATTCGGGTGACAACTTCTCCCATTCTTCTTTAATAGTATCTTCCAGACTTTCTCGAAATAGTTTTGCTCATAGTCATTCTCTTCTTTCCATTATAAACAGTCTTTATGGACACTCCAACTATTTTTGAAATCTCCTTTGGTGTGACGAGTGCATTCAGCAAATCACACACTCTT